>NC_067398.1:229430553-229730553 GCF_016432865.1 Antechinus flavipes | reverse complement strand
AGATTGGGGGGTAGATTCTAACATAACTTCTATTATAAATTCTAACAAACTAGGAGTTAAGAAAGTGTCTGACTACAGACCGAAAATCTAGATTCCCTCTTTTTGAGTTTACACATTGACAATTTATAACTTCTGAGTTATATTAGTCATAATGCGCCGGAGGCTGGGTGGGTTTGCAAGTAAGGGGACTGAGGCAGAACCAATTTAGGGAATCTGATACAGGACAACAAAAGAGAACTGTGGCACAACAACAACAACAAAACACCAAAAAATAAAAATAAGAAATAAAAACAAAAAAATTTTAAACTGTCCATCATCCCAACTTCCTTTTCTTTCTCTAGTTATTCACAACAAATCAGTTACCAAATTCTATTCATTAGAGAAATGCATTTCTTTTCTCCTCTTCACTCACCTTCACTGTTTAAAATTCAGCCCCTTGTCACTTCTTGCCTGGATTGTGACAATAGCTTCCTGACCTTTTCCCCTACTTCCAGTCCCTCTTCTAATCCAGTTTGCCAAAATAATCTTCAGGCCTAGACTTACATGTGCTCAGAAACTTTTAATGACACTGTTACTGCTAGAATAAAATGGAAATTTCTTAATGTGTCATTTAAGGCCTTCTGTGACCTAACTCCAACAGACTTTCCTTTCTCATGAATGCTTGATTCTAACCAAATTGAACTATTAACTGATCCCAAAATTCAGCATGCCAATTCTGTATAAAAGAATTCATTTCTTCAAAGCCAATTTTTGGAATCTTTATCTTTAAAGCTCATGTCCCATGCTATTTCCTTTGTGGAAGGTTTTTTTTTTTTTTTTTCCTTGGGGGGGTGGTGGTAAATTCCAGTTAAATGTGTTCATTCTCTTTGAAGATTTTCTTAGTATACTTTGTTTGGATCTCTCCATTGCCCTCATCATTGCCTACTTTTTATCAAACATAATTTGTATAAACTTCTTGTCTCTCCTGAGAACATAAACATGTCCTTACATTCTGTACCTGAGCCTGGGATTGTTATTTATTTTATGTTTGTATTACTAACACCTAACACTGGGCCTTTCTTAACTAGTAGATGCTTAATAAATATTAATTCAACTGAATCAAATTGAAAATATTAAAAGAGGTGTCTAGCAAAACTGAAAGGTGACTTGTTTTGAGCAGCTTCAGAAAGCAGAACTAAGAAAAACTAAGAGTTATGTAGGGCAGATTTCAAGTATGATAAAAGGTAAAACTTTATAAGAACTCCAACTGTTCAGCAACTTAAAGGACTGCGGAGTCTGAAGTGTTTGGCAGAGACTACATGATCCAGTCACTGAGGTTCTCAAGCAGGAGTTCTGCAATGGGCAAGAGGTTGGACTAACTGAGCTCTTAGGTCAAGTGCAAGTCTAAAATTGAATGGTTTTATGATAAAACAAAGGCTGCTTCCCAGCAGTGATTAAAGAAGACTTCTTCACTTGAATGAGTAGGACGCCATTATAACTTATGCACTAAATTTCTGAGAAAGGATGACTGAAATTTTAACAAAGAGAAAGAGTGGGTGGAAGAGAAGAGCTTGGATACACTTAGTTGCATCAGTTTGATCTCTAATATTTACTTTTCCCAATTTGGAGATAAAAATCAAACTTAACAGAAAAACTTTGGCTCAGACCTTAGGGAATGAGGGGCAAGGGTTGGGGCCTTGGGAGAGGCAAGTTAAGTAAAGAGTGACCACAGGTCTCCAATGATGTTGGCACATGAGGATATAGTGGTGGTGTAATAGTTTTTTTCTTTTTATCCACTACTGATTTGTTTACAGCAAGATCACTTTCATTGCCAGAAAAATGTTTTAGTTGTTGAGATTTTCCTGATTCACAATTATTTTGATTGAGATAAGAAACTTTAGTAAAAAAATTGTGATTCTCACTGACTATAAAGTCTAGACTTCTTTGTTAAAAGATTTTTAAATAAACTATATCTGATGTGATTTTATTCTTCAACTTTCTTTAAAATATAAACCACACATGCACATCTTTAATGTAAATCAGTAGTTGTAAATTTCCACATCTACAATCCAAAAATTGTATTGTTTTTCTTCATTTGCTTGATGTAACTGGAGACTATATAAATTTTAAGAAACATGTTTGGGTGTCCAGAATTATTTAAAAATTCTGGGCCTTTGCTGAAGCATATATAATAACCTTTGTTTTGCCTCCTAGATCTCTGCCTATTGAGAAGTATGAAGCATAACCTAAGAATCTTTGGATATCTTCCAACCGATTATTTCTTCCTCCTCTCCCTTCTTTTCAAGGAAATCAATTGAGATTACTCCAGTGCTCAGTATCATGGTCAATGGTTGACACTGGGGCAAAGAGAGAAAGAAGCTTTGAAGTTTCCAGGACTTTATCCACAGTGTATGTGGTCTGTCAGATAACAAGTTCATTTGTCCACCTACTATGGGAACTGGCCAGGAGGCAGAGGTAAGGAAGCAGGAAAAGGTGGAATCCTTAATTGATCAATAAGTCTTTATTGGAAACAAAAAAAAAAAAAAAAAAAAAGATTAAAATAACGATCTCTGGTTTCAAGGCGTTCGACTAGTTGGGGGAGAGAAAATACTCAGATATTTCCTAAGTACAATTCCAAAATTCAACAATTCAATCAAATTGCATCTGCAAAGTGCCAGGTACTTCTCTGGGTCATAAGGATTCCAAGACATAAACCAAGTCCCTGCACTCCAGCAGCTTACATTGTCCAGACAAGGAGGAGAGAAAAGGTCAAAACTTATAGGATTGTCTTGGTAGTATCACAATCCAGGTAAGATCTCCTACCTCAACCTTTCCCTTTTGCAGTTCCTCTTGCTAGTTCCCTCCTCTTCTTTCAAATTCCCATCTCCAAAAAGCTGTCAGCCTCCTGGCATTCAATCGTTCCAGGAACCCACTCCCAAAGACTGAGGTTAATTATTGCGTCCTAAATTGGGCGAAATAAGTGTTTTCTGAATGCTTTTGCTGCTTTCTCCTAGCCCAAAGAAATTGATAGACAGTTGCCCCTGGAGATTCTGGCATTCGTTCAGAATGCAAGTTTGGCTCCGGGTGTCCCCGACTGAAAGGAAGACCCTGAATAAGTTTCTAAGGCCGAGCTGGAGGTGGGCGGGTGGAGAAGCCAGCTCCCCGGTGCCGAGGGTACGTGTCATCAGTTTGGGTCTGACTGGGACAGTTTGTACTAGGCATGCACGTCCCCAGGCCAAACACCCGCAGGAGGAGGAGGATGGAAGGGGGAGGAGGAGGAGGAGGTGGAGAGGATGGGGGAGGGGGCTCTTTCCAGGACAAAGTCCACCTCCTCGATTCCCGCAGGGGAAGTTATTTATATCTACTCCCCCCTATCCTAGCCTTCCAATCCCATCACCGTCAGAAGAGAGGGACAACAGGTCAGTAACCCCAGGTAGGATAAGAAGGGCCTCTGCCCCGAAGGTCTGCTCCGGAGCGTGGAGAGAGCGGATGGGCGGGGGTTGGTGAGTCCCGGCTTCGGACCCAGACCCGACGCAGCTGGCCTGGGACCGAAGGACACGTGGTGGCTCTCGGGCATCTAAGACGCACCTTTGAAGTTCTCTTTAAAAGAGAGTGGGGAAGAGCTCACTCCATAATTCCTGGGACTCGTAGTTCCATCTTCTCAAGAATGACTTCTGGGCTCGTGAAAGCCTAAGGAGGATGGGGAGGCAGCGGACTACATTTCCCAGAAGGCGCTACGCAAAGCGTGTAAAGTGTGATCCCGGGCGGCGGGGGTTAACTAGGAAAGCCCCAGTGAGGATGGATGAAGAAATTTAGGGGAGTGCATGGGTTGGGGATCCTTTTGACCCCCGGATTCAGAGTGGCGGTGGCCTTAGGGCGATGGGGTGTACGGGCGGACGAGAAGGAGGCGGGGGGAAGCTCGGGAAACCCCCGAGGCGGGACCAGAATGGGCTGGGCAGCCGGGTACGACTGCTGCGGAGGATTCGGGAATGTGGATATTTACCAGGTACGGGGCGGAGCCAGGGTGGGAGGCGGGTACCGTGGGGCCAGTGTACCCATACGGAGTTGCACTTGTGCGGGGGCCGGGAGTGCACAGGTGCGCGGTTTCTTAAGTGCAGCTGTGCTGGCGTGCAAAGGGCATGAGGTGCGAGCCCTCGGAGGTGCACGGGCGCTCCGGCTGAACCCCAGCCGCGGGGAGCTGTCGGACCGGCACGTCAGGGCTTCTGAACGCAGGTAGCCCTAATATGTGTGCGGACGGGACCACTCTTCCTCCCAAAGCCTAAATTTCATCACTCGGGGACGCTGCAAACCCGTCGTCCTCTGGAGCGCTTGCGTTAAGAGCTGGTGGTGATTTCTCTCCTCTCTTCCCCTTTCCTTCCCAGTTTTTTTTCTCTGCAAAATGCGAAGTTAAGAAAACTTTGTACAACTTACTCCACTTTCCTCAGAAGCTGACTCAGACTTGACATCTTGGTGACCCGAGCCCTTTCTGTGCTCTTCCTCCCCTAATCAAAACTTGCTTTAAATAGCTGCCATTTACACTCTTCGGTTCATTCTAGAAACATTTGTTAAGCACCTAATATCTGTCCGTTCGATACAGATAAAAAAGGAAAATCGGGCCCTGTTCTCAAGGAGTTAAGTTTTATAGTGGGGATTGGACATATATCCATAATATATGGATAAATAAATAAACATACCATAAATAATACCATAATAAACCATACCATAAATAACCATAAATAAACATACACGAATTGAAACTTAAGAGAGGGCGGTTTTGACCTGATCCTGGTAGGAAAGCTAAGAATTCTAAGAGGCTTTGGTCAGAGCTGGAGAGTTATTCTAAGCAGTAGGCTCTTATGTGCAAAGGTAGAAATAAGGAAATCAACTGGATGAAAGAGGCAATGGGGTATGTAAGATTCTATGCACGAGGAAATCAAGATGAAAGAGGCAAAGGAGTATGTAAGATTGTAGGCACCATGACCTTATGTACAAAGGGAGGAGTAAGGAAATCAGGATGAAAAGAGGCAGTGGGGTAAGATTCTAGGTACTAGGACTTTATATACAAAAGTAGGAGTAAAGAAATCGACAAATATTTATGGAGTGCTTGACAAATTTTTGCCATTCTTTGTACTTTCAGATTTGAGCAAAATGTAGTAAAAATTTAATAAATGTTTGTTGCTTGGTGCAGACTTCTATAATAGTCTTCTAATTGGCCTCTATGCTTTCTCCCATAGGAATATCCCAAGTTGATTGAACTTTAAATTTGGGTTGAGTGGGAGGTGGGTGAAGTTGCAAAGGTGAATAAATGCTGGAGTTGAGATAGAAATTAAAATAATAGAACTGAGACTCAGATGACTGAAGGTTGCCTGAGCAAAGGGGTGGGTATAAGAATAGGGACTAAAGAAATTTTATAAAGATATTCTACTTTAATAGAAGTAACTTGAGAGGGGATTGCTAATCTTATAACCATTTACTCCTTGATATGAAACTACTGTGAATGAGGCATTGACATGTTCTGTTGGGGACAGTCCCTTTTGATAAATAGGCCTTACAGAAACAGTGTATAGAGAAGAAATGAGGAAGAGTGAACATTCATTCTTTTTCTTAGTAACCCATTCCCAAATTCCATTTTGTCAGTACATCATATTAGAGCTCAAATATCTCATAGAGTTGTCTGTTTTCTGAAAACATCCCCTTTTGACATTCTGGAATGGCCCTGTTCTCAAAAAAGCTCTGAAGGGGGCTTCTCTGCTTCAGGTTACTTGTGGAAATTCTTAGATGATTCTGTTATAAACTTTTACAAAAGTGATTAATATAATTAAAGACATCCACCAAAATTTAGTTTTCCAGTAACCAACTCAAACATCAGTTAACCATTATTCACCCAAAACTTTAGAGAATTTAAGCTTTTACACATCCGTAGCAGTTTCTTTTCTTTTATGTAAACCCTAATCTCGTGTAGACACTGCCAACAAAAGGCTGAAGGAAAAAATCTTAAAAAAGAAATCCTTTATGGTCTGACTTGTGAAAATTAGCCTTTCTCTTTTATCAAAAGGAAACAATTTTGGTTTATTGACAGTCATCAATTTTATACCTATTTTTCATTCAATTTTGAGAATTCATTAGTAAAACAGACCCAAAGCCTTCATTTCCCATTTAAACATTTGAAAGCTAAATGTATATGTATGAATACATACACACACACACACACACACACACACACACACACACACAAGTTCTAGGAGAAAACAATCTGATCCTGTTTTCTCAAAGTTTACTACAGCTTTTAATTTAAAAAAAATTTTTTTAAGGTGGAAAAATATTTGCAGTCTAATTTTCCCCTCATCCCCATCTTATTGAAAAAATTAAAATACCACAAGGACCTAATCTTATATGTGAATATGTAATTATTAGGAAAGGAAGATGACTAACCTGTTAAATTGTTTACCATATAGAAATGATTTTAATTTCGAATAGAAAAAAGAAAGGTTTTACATAGTTGCATCCTGTTACATTTTCTATAAGACACATTATACAGAATGCTATCCCAAAACTCATTTAGTTATTTTAGTATTTATAAAAGCAGCTGAACCACAATTTGGAAATTCATAGTAGAGAAATTACATTTTAGTCTTTGACTAGTTTATAATGCCATAAATTCCCTGCAGATTTTTAGATCTTTATCTTTCTTTCTTGTCTGCTTTCTAACTTGGCCAGATTCAGGAAGCAGAGAGAAATTATTGTTCTGAACTTTACACATAGGTAAAATTCCCCAGGAATCAGGTCGTGGGATGAAAATAGCTTGATTTATGCAAAGAAACAGATAATATTAAACACTAGTAATGGAACTATTTTTAAAAAAATCTTTCAGGTCAGTAATGGGATTTAAGTTAATTTACTCTTGTCATTACTCCTCCAACTAGGAAAGACATGGCTTCCTTAATTCCTCATAAACTCTGAAGAGTGTTAGTATCACTCTGATTACTCCCCCAGTCTCCACTGAGAGTCTTTTTATGAGGGGGAAAAATCCTTCCAAGGGATTTCCCCCGGGAGATTTATCTGGGCTTTGTATTGCCAATTATTTCCAAATTATCACATTGAACACAAAACTGCACCCCAAGACAGGTGTAAAGAGACAAAAAATTAACTTTTCCTCCTTGAAGAAAGGAAAGCTAGGAGGGTGAATCAGATGTAGAACTGATTGTAGAACTTCATGGAAAAAAGCTCCAGCTAGGCTATCTCACCAGTGAGTGAACTCAGCATTATTCCGTGGGGGGCTATTTCAGTTACTGGTTTCCCAGATCCTATCCCTTGATAATAACCAATGTATTATTAATTATCAATAGAATAATTATTCCTGATATAATAATTATAATAACCAATTATTACATTTGAAAATTAAAGTAAACTGGGCAACAAGATTCTAATTGTGATCAATTTTTAAGTTAGGTTAACAGTAACAAATTGGGTCATTGGCCTTTTTCAATAATCAAAGTTCAGAGTGAGGGCCAATAGGGCTTTAACCTAGATATGTCTTCTTGGCCTGACAGTATATCATTTGGACCTTTCCAGGTAAAGGTTGACTTTTTTTAATGAGGAGGTGGGTTGAGTCACCTTAGCTCCTTTCCATTAGGGGGTAGGGGTGGGAGGTGGGGAATACTTGGGTGTGGTCTGCAAGAGCTTTGATTGGATCAACTTGAATTTGGAGGTTGAGTAGGTAGTGAATCAGTTATAGAGGAATTTGTATTTGAGTTGTTTATCCTTCTTTTTTGATGTCTTGATTTATGCATAAATTGTTGCACAACTCATCAGTTTCACTCGCTCTTCCTGAGTCACAGATCCAGTAATAAGACAAAAGTCTAGACCACTGGCAGTGTCCAGGGATGCAGAGATGACCTTGGGTGTCTTTGAACTCTGACCGAACTCTAAGGGATCCACCACTGCCTATTCCAGCTACCTTCATGGCCACTGGAACAAATTGTTCTCTCCTGGCCATTCAGCTAGGGAATGTCTTCACAGACTTGGGGTAGCTATCCCCCTAACTTACCGACAAGTTCGATAACTTTCTTACCCTCCAACTGGTTTAGCTGTCTGCCAAGAGAGTTTTACTGAGTATAGCTACTGTGCATGTTATAGTCACAGATGACCATTGGTGGAAGCAGGTGGACACCAAAGGCAGATGAGCAGCCCTGAAAAGAGCTTCGTAAACTCTCACACCAGAAGTGCTAGTCCTCCTTGAACATCCCATATATCCTCCAATCTAAGTTAAATGGATAATGAGTGAGATTATTGTCTACAAAGATGGACAATTCCAGCCTGGAAAAACAGATTAAAATAATAGAATTAGATGAACACTGTAAGAGACATAAAGAATAAGACACAGCTTCTGTCTCATAGACTTTACTGTCTAATAGGAAAGGGTAAGACTAAGTAATTTGAGGTATATAATGTGAAAATATAGTAAAATAGATACAAAATACTATGAGAGTATAGAGTATTAGCTGAGGGTTATCATGGAGAATATGGTGTTTTTATTAAGACTGAAGAATAGAAAGGAATTGAGTAGACCTGGTGGGAAAGACATTCACATAGGAATAAAGGAAGATCCCCAAGAGCAGGGCCTATCTTTTTATTTTTATTTGTGTCCCCATCACTTATCATAATGTCTAACACATAGTAAGTACTCAGTAGATCTTTATTGATTGATTGGAGTCTCAAAAGGGTAAAAATATTGAAGAATATTTGGGAAACTACTTTTGGGAGACAGTTTAGTCTTATTCCTACTTCTAAGTAGTCCCGTTTTACATTTATGTCTATTTGGAGGAAATGTCTTGCTTGAATGACTTGCTTTCATCCAAATAATATTTCATCAAAACATACTATTGTGAAGCAAAGTCTCCCTACCTTTCATTAGGATTGCTACAAGCTAGAAATCTCCTTTAGTTACTAAGCTCTTTTGATTTTTCTTTTTATTTTGTCTCCTGGATTCCTGCTGCATCCATACAAACCACATCCTCATTTTCCTATTCTTTGATATTTGTCTTATGCCACAGTTCCCCTGGGACCAAACCATGGATCCATTTGGTCCCAGTAAATCTCTCCCTTTCAAATAAATTATTAAATACTGTTCAATATCCATCTTGCCTCCGTTTCTCCGGCATTATACCTGGAACACCATTTTGTCTAACCCCAGCCTCCTGTGCTTAAAATCTAGATACCATATTCTAGTATGGGCATTGATCAGCCGACCTGTGACCTCTAGGGGATAAGAGGATGAAGAGACGTGAGTTTGTGAGTTTGAGGACGGATTTGAACATGGTTGGCTAGGGACAGGAATTAGTGTTTTTCTGCTTGACATTAGTGGGTAGCAAAGTAGGTATAGTTAGACTTGATAAAAGGAAAACTTCCTAACTAAAGTTGATTAAATGTGCAATGAGTTGCATGGGAGATAGTGGGTTTTTTCCTCTTTGGGGCTTTTCAGGCAAAACTGAATGATTACTTTTTGGGTTGTATAGTATCAGGGATTCCTGTTAAGGTATAAGTTGGGAGTGGATGATTGTGTTTGAGGTCCCTCCCATATCTGATATGCTAATTGTAAAGGGGTGAAGTATGAACTAATTTTAGATAGGTTATGGTCAGATTGTAAAGGGCATGGAATGCCAGTTAATTTTTTTTTTCCTACTGGTCTTGTGATTTCATTGATATTAGGAACTCTTAGTGAGAAAATCCCTTAATCAATGTGGATAGGTATCTTCTCTGCCACTTGTTTTGGAGATTTTCTTGAGATACTGATGAATTAAGGGTCAGAAGGAGGTCTTAAATCCAGATCTTCCTAATGTACAGGCTAGATCTCTATATACTGTACTGTCTTTAATCCATATTCAGTAGTTAATGGAGCTATTTTTGAGGGAAAGGATGACTTAACGTTAGTCTGGCAATATTGTGTAGGATAGATTTGTATAAGATTACTACTGATAATCCAGTGTCCAGTGGAGAAAGTAGATGGAATGAAGAGGTGAGGTTTTAAAGATGGAGGTGGAAACAAGAAGGACATTTTAAGGTAAAAATGGGCACAAGAAAAGGCATATGGGAAATAATAAATAATACATCAATGTGGCAGAGAGGAGATGGGTGTGATTATCAATAACTCAGTATTACTGCTTTCCTTAGGCATTCATCTTTCAAATGGGATCAGAGCTGCCTAGATAAAAAAGTGGAATACCCATGGTAGGATTTTAAGCATTAGTCATTGTCTAATAGATTTTTTTCTTTTCTTTTTTTCCCTCCCTCTCTTCTCTTTTTCTTCCCTCTTTTTGCTTGCTCCCCCCATCCTTTTCCCTCCTTCCCTCTCTTCTTCTCTCTCTCCCTCCCTTCCTTCACTTCTTCCCTCCCTTCTTCTCTACCTCCTTCCCTTCTTTCCTTTCTTCCTGTAGGCCAAGTAATTACTAGGTGGCTTTGCTTGCCACTTTCCCTTTCTATGCCCTTAGTGATATAGTATGGAAAAGGAACATTGCAGAACATTTGGGGGATTCTAGGTTAGAAGGACCCTAATAAGTACTACTCTTTGTCTTGTGGACATGCAGTTGTTTTGAATGATTCTGCGAAGACCCTTTATGGTAAATGACTATACAAAAAAACTTTACACATTTTCTATTGTATCACTGGTATCATTTCCACTGCATCTCCAATTCCTACATTTCTCATTTTAAACAAAACAAAGAAAATTCAGAATCCAAGCAGACAGAGTTGGAACTCATGGTGTACACAAACTTACAGGGAACTACTATATATATGACTATATATACAAACCAGCTTGTGTCCTTAGAAAGGTGTCATTGGACCTAATCCCTGACTCAGCTAGCCATCTATGCTATTCAGAAAAAAGTTTTTAACACTCCCTTTCTCTCCTCAACAAAACCTGATGCTGTGGAATTAGGGTTAAGGGTAGGATATGACTAATGTTAGTCTTTTGCAATCAAAGCAATGTCCATTTTTTTTCCTCTCTTGCCTTCCCTTTCCCACCATGTGATCCCATTACTCAACATGTTGACTAGATGCAAATTGACTGCCAGGTTGACTGGAATGTGGATTGTAGCTAGGAGAGCTACACTATGGTCTTAGCTAATAACGTGATGCACAAGTTTTTTCCCTTTGGATTGGTAGGAGCATAATTGTGAAAGTCAACAAATAATCATTCTGTGTCTACCTTTCATGAGAAGTATAAAGCAGGAAATGGCATTCCTGTGCCCAAGTTTGCAGTTTAGTTATGGAGACAAGATAAGTATACCTTTTCACACTAACAGAGGAGGTCTCTAATTTTAAATGTAGCATGTTGCCAGAGACTAGGTTTTAAATTACAATTTCATAATATTGGTAGTCTCCTATTTAAATGCAATATGTTACTAGAAATAGATGAAATCTAAAAACAGAAATATCTAAGGCAAAATCCTGATTGTGTGTGCTTTGTTTTGATGTTATGAATTGTCTTCAAAAATTTGGTCATAAGGATAATAAACAGATTAGCAAGTAAAGGAGTAAATCCCAAATCCTTAGATTGAAAAGTGAAGTAATAAATTGTAGTAGCCTGCATTTATAAAGTGCTTTATACATATATTAAATGCTGCTTCTCACAATAACCCTATGAGATCCTTGGTACAATATCTCCCCTCACTCATTGAGTGACTATTGGCAAGTCTGATGTTTCTTCCTCTATAAATTGGGGTTAACCATAGTTGTGATACCTATCTCACAAGGTAGCTGTGTGACAAAGGAAATCATGTACTGCTGACTTTTTTTTTTGGTGGGGGAAAGATCAGATCTAATTTTATTACTGTATAGAAAATTCCTCTGCTGGCGCAGTTTGGCATCTCATTTCTAATTTATGTTCTCAGAGCCCCTGCCTGGGCCCCTGAGAAATTAAGTATTTTGTTCATGATCAGCCAGTATGTGTCAGAGATAGGTTTTAAACTCAGCTTTTCTGACTCCCAAGACTCATGTTCTATTCACTAAAATATGCTGTATTAGTTAAAGTATTGTCCTCATTTGGTAGTTGAAGGAACAGAGATGCAGAGAAGAGACAGGGCTGGCAAGTAAGTCAGAACTTGAATTCTGTTCTTGTGACTATAAAGCTAATCCTTCTATTTATTTGTTTTGGTAATGACAAAAATCAAGTGATTAACAACAAATATATTGACTATAGTGAAGCACAATTATCAGAATCACAGAATGAAAAAAATAATTAGGTCACTCCATCTCTTCCCAGCTTCCCCCTTTCTTCTTCCTCTTCAAAGTAAGGGAGAAAGTGTCCTTGGAATGAAAGTGACTTTGACTCTTGTCCTCTTCTGTTTGTCCTGATGTCGTGGTGTAAGGTATGCTTTCAGTGCTACTTATTGATCTGTAGATATTTATCAGGAAAAACATTGCTTTGAAATATTACCAAATTGCTGAATAAACTAGACATGCTAACAGTCTTCTGCCAGTGCAGTCCAAAAAGCAAATCAAGATTACTCCTAACCATGGGTGTATTATTAACTCAGTCCCTCAAGAATCAAAACATTATTTTCGAAGTCTATAGAGAAGGAAATACAGTATGAAATTTTAAAATTCATTTATCATAAGCATTGTTATTCATACTAATATTCAATAGAATTCAATTATATTCTGTCTAAATTGTGTTTTTAGATCGGCTCAGAGCCATAATCATTACTAACAGAAGACTGACTTGTTTAGTTTTTGATTTTTCTTCATGATGATGGGGGTAAGGAATGCAAAAATCCCAACCCTCCAAATATATTGGGATTATAAGCCAATGGCTTTCTGTGTCTCAAAAGAATTTGTGGGCTTAGACCATTTCCAACTCAAAAGGCAAAGAGTTTATTATTATACTATTAACTATGGCAAAGACCAACTGAGTTCTCTAGTGGAACTTGCCATTGTGATGCTTAGTAGTTAGGGATATAAGTAGGTTCTTTTAATGTGAGAAAAATTACCTTGGGAGTTGACATAGTATCTTGGCCTTCTAATTGGATACTATAATTATGGAGTCATAATAATTTTGTCAATTTGAGGAACTCAGAAATTCAACTGGGCCCTAATGTAAAAAAAAAAAAAAACCAAAACCCTCTTTTAAGAATAACAAAAGGCCCACAAGGATGGATAATCCTGTCTGCTCCTCCCTGCTTGCCTCAGGGAGTAGCTAATTCAGGTTATCTCTAGTTAATTCCCCTTCCTAGGATTTATCCCGCCACCAAAGATCCTGGACCCCATCTGTGGCTGAGGGGGCGTGGAGGACATCCTACCAGGGAATCCCTGAGAACCCATCCATGCACAACCACCCCATAGTCTGATATTATTTCCTTCTGGACAATCCCAAAATATTGTGTTTGGGCTGAACTGGGAGGAAAATTTAGTACCCAAGAAATGGAATAGGTTATTCTGTCTCTCTTGATAAATGACAGCCTCACAGATGAAAAGTAAGAGTGAGACTAGAGATCCCTTTCTTCTCTTTATTTTTCTTTTATCTAGGTCTTGTCCTCTGTTTGATCAGCCTTCTCAGAGGGTATTGGAAAAAAAATCCTGAGTTATGGATTGGCAAGAGACCCAAGTTCTAGCCCTCACCTGTTACTGACTAGGTATATGATTTTAGGCATCTAGCTTCCTTTCTCTAATACTCTTTCCTTTTCCTTTGCCAATTTCACGGTATAGGTGTCAAACTCCTGGCCCAACTCCTAAGTGCCTCCCCCCCAACCAGATTAAAGTGTAATTGGGAATTGTTTAACAAAATAAACATCATTGAGATAATGCTGATTTGCCATTTTCCTAGGCCCCCCAAGAATCCATTTTCTCGGCATTTTACATTGCTTTTAGACTAGATAGTCTTTCAGGATTCTTCCAGTTCTAATATTCTCTAAATTCTAGGATGGAGACCAATTCCTTTGAGATAGGAGAAGAGAAAGGAGAGAATGTGATCTAGTGAGAGGGCATTAAGAACAGAGTGACTACTGATTTGGAGTGAAAAAATTTCCTACACAAATGCCCCAAATGCCTGAAATCCTGCCAGTATTAATTCATTCCTCTGACTCTTAAGTTTAGGTGAAGAATGTTGAGAAGCCCCTTCTGGATCTCACTCTTACCCATAGAGTTTCCAATTTTTGCCTTAAGGGACGTCGCCTTCTTGCTCCACTAACATACAACCCTGCCCTGGGAATGCCTTCAGTTTTTAAAAAACAAATTTTTATTGTCATTTCCCAGTGATTGTCTCCAGACCCCATTTTCTAACTTGTCTGCTTAGAGATCCTGAAGAGGAAACCTCAAAACTGAAAATCCTTAAAGGAGAAAACCTCCTTCCACTCTGCCTCAGTGAGGAGACTCCACCCCAAGCACAAACAGCTTCATCTTTGTTATCTGGTTGAAGGGGCTCAGTCCTGAAACCCATTGAATTCAATTCAGATTCTAACACTAGCTGAAACCCAGCTAGGAGCCAACCTGGGACTCCACCCACGAGTCCCCTTCAGCTTATAGTCAAAGCCCTTTATTATAAAGGAGCGAGACTGGAGCCCTCTCTTTGCAGAGGGTCTAAATATGCCAGCACCATGCCTGGCACCCCGCTTGGCACTCCACCTGGCATCCCAAGGACTGTCTGCCCACTGGATGTTTCCAGTGCCCGTCTCTCTTTATCCTCACTATTTCCTTAACTAGACTTTAACCTTACTTCCAATCCCCATAATAAACCTCTTTTATCAATCTAGGTTTTTGGGTCTGTAAATTCCTTACAGAGAACTGCTTGTGCAGTCACTAGACCTCATTTTCATTTGGGTACCCCAAATCTAAACCTCATCAATCTGAAGCTAGTATCCTTGCAGTTCCTATGAAGTCATTGTATTGATTCAAAAGGCTTTCATTATTCCTTTCTTTACTTTATTGTGGTCTTTTAATACTTAAGTGGAAATGAGCATTGTTATGGGAAAGAACTTGGTTCAATAAGGTTATTGGGTACCTGAAGGGAGGGATGGGAGGTGATGTCCTGCTGCTATGGAGGGGAGGAATGAATATAAAAAGGGAAGGTGGAGGCAAGTATTAGAGATAGAAGTTTGTGGTCTGGAGATCTGGTACTTAATTTAGATAGTTGGTTGCTTTGTTAACCAGGGTAAATCATCCACCCTATCTGATATGCTTACTGTCTGATGCCCTTTACACTTCTCTAACCACTGCTGTAAACCCTTGGTTCCTGGTCTCTCCCATATATAAATCAAACATTTCCTGGTAACAAAAAAGAATTTTCCAACCTCCACCTTCAGTTATGAGGCCCTATGTGGCATCGAGAACCACAGTTCAAAAAGCTGGGATTTACGGTACTGTATTTAATGGGAAGAAAAGGATATTGGTTCCTCCTCAGGACAGTCAGAAGCAGAGAACCAAGTAAAGCATCTTGAAAGAAGGTGGTGGAGTTCTCTTACCCTTCTTTTCTGGATAGTTTGAAAGCTGGGTTCTTTCCCTCAAATATCCAATTCTGGGACAAGGGTAGAGCAAAAGGTTGGGATATTTTGTCTTTGACTTTACTCTTCACAAGTGGCAAGGAAGGAAAGGGATCTTCTGATCACTATATTTGTGTTGGTGTGTTGGAATGAGCAAGCTTCTTCCCAGGAGTTTTTGATTTATAAAAAAAATTGACCCTGAGGGTCAAGCTAAATCCAATGGCGTGAAATGTTATTTTCAAGCAAGATAGTATTTAGGAGTTCTTAAATTTTTCTGTATCATATGACAATATGATGAATCTATGGATCCTCTTCTCAGAAAAGTGCATAAAATGCATAAAAAGAAATACAAAAGAAACCAGTTATAATGAATTGCAATTATCAGATATTTAAATATTTTTAGTAAATATTTGAATATTGTTTTTAAAATTTAGGCATTTATATAGTTCCTGCTCTGTTGCAGGCATTATGCTAAGCACTTTAAAATTATCTTTTATTTTTTCTTTAGTAATTTTTTATTGATAAAACCCATGCCAGGGTAATTTTTTACAGCATTATCCCTTGCATTCACTTCTGTTCCGATTTTTCCCCTCTCTCCCTCCACCCCCTCCCCCAGATGGCAAGCAGTCCTTTACATGTTGAATAGGTTACAGTATATCCTAGATACAATATATGTGTACAGAACCGAAGTTTTCTTGTTGCACAGGGAGAATTGGATTCAGAAGGTATAAATAATCCAGGAAGAAAAACAAAAATGCAAGCAGTTTATATTCATTTCCCAGTGTTCTTTCTTTGGGTGTAGCTGCTTCTGTCCATCCTTAATCACTGGAACTGAATTAGCTCTCTTTATCAAAGCTATCCACTTCCATCAGAATACATCCTCAAACAGTATCATTGTTGAGGTATATAATGACCTCCTGCTCATTTCACTTAGCATCAGTTCATGTAAATCTCGCCAGTCCTCTCTGTATTCATCCTGCTGGTCATTCCTTACAGAACAATAATATTCCATAACGTTCATATACCACAATTTACTCAATCATTCTCCAGTTGATGGGCATCCATTCATTTTCCAGCTTCTAGTCACTACAAACAGAGCTGCCACAAACATTTTGGCACATACAGGTCCCTTTCCCTTCTTTCTTATCTCTTTGGGGTATAAGCCCAGTAGAAACACTGCTGGATCAAAGGATATGAACAGTTTGATAACTTTTTGAGTATAGTTCCAAATTGCTCTCCAGAATGGCTGGATGTGTTCACAATTCCACCAACAATGTATCAGTGTCCCTGTTTTCCCACATCCCCTCCAACATTCCACATTATCTTTCCCTGTCTCTCTAGCCAATATGACAGGTGTGTAGTGGTATCTCAGAGTTGTCTTAATTTGCATTTCTCTGATTAATAATGATTTGGAGCATATTTTCCTATGTCTATGAATAGTTTCAATTTCTTCGTCTGAGAATTGTCTGTTCATATCCTTTGACCATTTATCAATTGGAGAATGGTTTGATTTCTTATAAATTAGAGTCAATTCTCTATATATTTTGGAAATGAGGCCTTTATCAGAACCTTTGATTGTAAAAATGTTTTCCCAGTTTATTGTTTCCCTTCTAATCTTGTCTGCATTTGTTTTGTTTGTAGAAAAACTTTTCAATTTGATATAATCAAAATTTTCTATGTTGTGGTCAATAGTGATCTCTAGTTCTTCTTTGGTCATAAATTCCTCCCTCTTCCACAGGTCTGTGAGGTAAACTATCCTATGCTCTTCCAATTTATTTATAATCTCATTCTTTATGCCTAGGTCATGAACCCATTTTGACCTTAACTTGGTGTACGGTGTTCAAGTGTGGGTCAATGCCTAATTTCTGCCATACTAATTTCCAATTTTCCCAGCAATTTTTGTCAAATAATGCATTCTTATTCCAAAAACTGGGGTCTTTGGGTTTGTCAAACATTATATTATTAAAGTTATTGGCTGTTTTGTCCTTTGAACCTAACCTATTCCATTGATCAACTAGTCTATTTCTTAGCCAATACCAGATGGTTTTAGTAACTGCTACTTTATTTTCATTTATTTATTTATTTATTTTAAATAACTTTTTATTGATAGAACCCATGCCAGGGTAATTTTTTACAGCATTATCCCTTGCATTCACTTCTGTTCCAATTTTTCCCCTCCCTCCCTCCATCTCCTCCCCCAGATGGCAAGCAGTCCTTTACATGTTGAATAGGTTACAGTATATGTGTGCAGAACCGAACAATTTTCTTGTTGCAGTATCTGCTGCTTTATAATATACTTTTAGATCTGGTACAGCTAGGCCACCTTCATTTGATTTTTTTTTTTCATTAATTCCCTTGAAATTCTTGACCTTTTGTTTTTCCATATGAACTTTGTTGTTATTTTTTCTAGGTCATCCTTTAAAATGATCTTATTTGATCCTCATAATAACCCTGGGAAATAGGTAGGTATTTTTAATCCTCATTTTATAGATGAGGAAACTGAGGCAAGCAAACAAAGATTGCATAATTTGCCTAGAGTCACTAAGTTAATAAATGTCTGAGACTTGATTTGAACAAAAATCATCGGGATTCTAGGCATTGTGGGCCATACGCTGTACCACTTAGCTGCCTCTGAGGTGGAAGAAACAATTTGAAAAAGCCAATTCATTTTGATTTCCCTCAAATAACACTCATTTAATCTATTTGTCTTATCTATGCATAAAACTCCTAGTGGAATCAGTGAAGTTGCTTGCCACAAAACCAGTGAAATGGGGAAAGTCAATACATAGTAATACTATAATATTCCCTTGAATTTAACTTTGTGTCAAAGATTTGGAGTTGGAAAGCAGTTTAGAGATAATTTAGTACACATCCCTGATTATTCTAAGCATTTTGCTCACAACTATTCTCTGAGGTAGGTAGTAAAAAATATTATTCTCATTTTATAATTGGGGAAATAGGCTTAGAAAAATCCAATGATTTTGGCTGGCGAGTAAATATTGGAACAGAGGTTCTAGTTCACCTGATTCAACTCCAAATTAAGTATTCTTTTGCCATGACAACTACTCAACAGAAGGCAAATGTGCCACTGGTTTGTAAATTGCCTAGTCGATTCTTGTTCTGTATCTCTGACCTTGGGATCATTTCGTGATATGTGTATGTATAGTCATGGTCTTGCTCTCCGGCCTTGTATCTCCACTCTAACACCTCATTGGCAAAGTCTTGGATGGGAAGGAAGACAATGCCAAAAAGGAAGCTGAAAAGGGATGGGGGAAGAGATGAAAGGACTGGCATAGGGAATGAATTCCAGAATCTGGAATATAGCCTGGAGAAGGATGAAGACATAATTGACCTAGTTATCCTCAAAATGGAGCCTCTTAGAGGAACCAGCTTATCAAAGAATATAAGGGCTGAAGGTGGAATGAGCTTCCAGGGTGAACAAGTTTCTAGGAATTGTGAAGAAAGTCCTGTAGATATGGGTCAGCAGTGCAACCTAGAGGGGAATGGTTCAGTTATGTCAGGCTGCTTTTTAGTGAAGTGGATTTTGCTCAGGTCATTTAACAGTGTCCTAATCTGCAGGATGGGGATAATTGTGAAGATGTTGTTCATCTCCAGAGAAAGAACTGAAAGAAATATGCATAGTATAGTTTTATATGTATGTGATTGTGTGTGTCAAATGGTGACTTTTCCAGTGCAGGATAGGATGGAGGAAGACAATTCAGAATTTAAAATGTAATAAAAATTAATTAAAATGCCTTCTATTACCTACATTGAAGGGTGATATATGAAAATGTCAGTTTTTGTTCTTGTTTTGTTTTAGGCTTTTCTAGTCATAAACAACAACAAAAAAAAACTTAAATTGAATTTTAAAAGAGAAACTAGAGTGCACTAGGACTACTGTGGAATATGAATGACTTTCTGAGGATGGAATTGCTATCTAATTAGAGGGAATGATTTTTCTAAACAAGGTCCTTTCTAGGAGCTTTTTTGTCATATTTCTGATGCCCAGTGGGAAGCTAGATTGGGCTTCCTTCCCAGCTTTATATTCTGGATTCTTTTGTTTCTCCACTGCGTCTTGTGAGTTCTGCTCTGTCTGTGCCCTTTCCTCTGGCTGGATGAGAATTTAATGTTTATTTCATTGTCTTCCCCCTTTCCTCCTTGGCTGGGTTAAGAGCTTCATAGATAGATCCTTGTAGGCTTAGGGTAAAGCAGAACTCTTAAAAACCCTCCCAAAGACTGTCTGACTCTACTTGAATGAACTGAATCTTGAATTATAGCTAATTCAATTATTTGACATCATCACTAGAGAATGCAGTACTTGGTGAATTTAGCACCAATAAATAGAAATTACTTTACAATACTGACTAATAGAAATTACAATACAACAAAATAAAAGTAATACTACTGTGGACAAAATTAAATTTTTTTAATGATTCAAAGGATTCTTTAAGATTTTTTCAAGTCTACAGAGTTAATTAGGGAAATTATTAGTTTTCATAGTTGTACAGATAAGCTAGTTAATGGGCCAGTTAATAGGAAGTACTGACTAATAAATCTGCTTAATAGACATTTCTTGTTCACATAGACTTCAGTTTAAAATAGAATTTACATATAAGTCTTAAAAGATTAACAATTTTCACAGAATTGTTGTTTAGTCAGCTGCCTCTTTATGACCCCATTTAGAATTTTCTTGGCAGAGATACTGGAGTATCTCTTCCATTTCCTTCTCCAATTCATTTTACAGGTGAGGAAACTGAGGCAAACAGGGTTAAGTGAATTGCCTAGGATCACACAGCTAGTATCTAAGATCAAATTTGAATTCAGGTCTTACTGACTCTTAAGTCTGATGGTCTATCCATTGTGCCCCTTCATAGAATTATAATATAGTTAAGTACATTCAACATTCAGACTGCACTTGACATTCAATTTAATTTTTTGGTGATGATTCAGAGAGTAGGTAAAGATCTTGGGCCTTACAGCCATAATGAACATGTGCTGTCATTATACTGCTCCTATAGATTTAATTACCACCTCTATGCTGGTGATTCTCAAATCTACCTTTTCTGTTCTACCCTCTCTGCTGATCTCTAATCTCATGTCTCCAGTTGTGTTTCAGACATCTAGAATTGAATGTTCAATAGACAACTTCAATTCATTATATCCAAAAGTGAATTCATTATTTCTCCCCTCCCCCCCCCCCAAACCTCCCTACTTCCAAACTTGCTTTATTACTGTTGAGGTCACAGACATCCCCTTAATCCTTCTAGGCTCAAAACCTACACTCCTCACTATCTCATCCCCTACTTTTCCAATTTCCCTCCAAGGCCTGTCAATTTCACCCTGCATCCCATCTTCACAATATTTTTCCACATTTTTTTTTGTTGTTGTGTAGTCGTTTCAGTTGTGTCCCCATCTGGGTTTTCTTGGCAAATATATTAATGCGATTTGTCATTTCCATCAGCTTATTTTTACAGATGTGGAAACTGAGGCAAACAGGGTTAAGCGACTTGTTCAGGGTCACATAGCTAGAAGTGTCTGAAGGCAGAATTGAACTTCTGAACGAAGGCTTGCTGTTCTATCCGCTGTGCCACTTAGCTGCTCCTTTAAAATCTTACACTCTTCTTTGTGCTTCTGACTCAGGAACACTGACTTTCCTTGCTCTTTCAGGAACAAGGCTTTTTACGTATCTTGACTCTTGAGCATTTTCGCTGGTTGTGCCCCCTTGCCTAAAATGTTTTCCCTTCTCATATGTCTCTCCTGGTTTTCCTAACTTCTTCAAAGTTCTAGCTAAAATCCCAACTCCTAGAGGTCACCTCTCCCAGATCCTTCATTCTAACATCTTTCCTTTAATTATTTCCAATTTATGTTGCCTGTAACTTGTTGGGTAGTTAGTTTGGGTATTATCTCCCCCAAAAGATTGTGAGCTTCCAAGAGCTGATGATGTCTTTTATTTGTATTCTCAGGCATTTAGTAACTTCCCTTCATACACATTGATGGGATGACCTTTGGGATAGTGCCTAGGAATCTCAGGAAACCCCTGCCCCTTAGGGCATTCTTGCCATCCCAACGTCTGCGGGCAATTGTAAAATGTAGTGTGACTTTTTAGCGTGACAATCCATAAAAATAAGAGCAGATCTCAAATCACAATATTTAGGCTGCTGTTAAAACTCAGCTTCAACACAGAAATCTGAAGAGACCAGATCCTCTAGCTAAGTGCCATTTGTTAGATGTTGGCAGATGCCCAATTCTGGAATCCCAGAAGGTGTCATTTGAAAAAGACTGACCCTGACTTAATGGCTGAATAAAGTCTAGTAGCTGAAACTTAGTCCTTCTCTTCTGTTTTCCATGATCCATGAGCCAAGATTGCTTTTATTAGAGATAAAAGGGTCTAGATCAATCTAAACCAAACTCTTCAAGGAATTCAAGGTCCAGAATGGTGAAGAGGCTTATTCAGGAATACATATTGGCAGATGGGGAATAAAACCCCAAACTCTCTATCTTTCCAGCCAACTTTTCCTTATTTTCCTTCTACCATGTAATATAAGTAGCTACCCATCTCCCATATGAGTCATCATTTGTTTGAAGAATATAAATAAATTTACAGCACAGTCGATCATTCTGCACTTTCTCCACACTGATAGAGGTGGCTTTTAGATGTTTAATTCCAGTTTTTTTTTTCTTTTACTTCTTCCCCTTAAGTAATAATTGAAAGTTTGAAAATTTCAGCCATGCCCTGATTTTTAGGCTTGTTCCAAATCTTTGTTTCTTTTGAGATTTTACTCTTGTGGTGATTTAATCCTGGAATTGTTGAGGTCTAGATTTGGGGTACCTAAATGAAATTAGGGTTAAGGTCTAGTGGCAGGTTTGGGGTACAGATTCGGCACAAGGGGGTCTAGTAACGGCGCGAGTTCCCAATAAAAGCATTTATTGGCCCGGAGAGCTAGATTGATAAAAGAGGTTTATTATTGGGTAAGCAAGGTTAAAGTATAGGCGAAGGTAGAGATAAGGAGGGCACTGGACAAAGGGTCCAGTGGACAAAGGGTCCTCACATGGTAGCCATGTTTGGAATCTCTGCAAAGAGGGGTTCCCAGCGTGGCCTTTTTATAATAGGAGACTTAGCTCGAGGGGCTTTCGGGTGTAGCCCCAAAGTTGGCTCAGATCCGGGTGGGGCTGGGACAGGTCCGGATCTTCTATTGGAATTCAAAGGGACCAGGATTTGTGAGTTAAAGGGCAATTTACTTTATTAACTAGGAGAGGATGGGAATCTAGAAAGGAATCTTTCCCACATCAGAATCACTTGAAGCCCTGTTTCCTTTTTTGTACCTCTGAACCTTCCCAAGATATCTTGGGGTTTACTGGATAGATTTCTTTCTTAAAGACCAGGCCTTAAACCCAAACCAGTATGATTCTAATTGGCCACCTGTAAGTCATTTGGTCTTTGTTTGGGTCATTTCTGCTTCCCCTTCCAAGATTCAGTCATTCCTTTTCTTATTTATTTAAATTTTAAATTTTCTTTTGGACTAGGTGCCTCAATAGTTACTTAGCCTTAATCACTGAATGGATTGTGCCCTCAGTCAAACTGAGACCTGTGGAAGACCTTAGCTTAAAAAGGTCAAGATCTCATATTTCATCCTGGGCCATCTCCAGGCATCTTGATCTATATCTGGTACTATCTAGTTTTCAAAGAGAAAAAAAAGCTCTTTCCAGACACCTTTTCTAAAAGATAGGGTAAATGAGAACAAAAAGGCCTTTCATAAAGAAATAGATTAGGAATGGAAACTGAAATTTGAAGGAAAAGTTCTCTTCCTTAGTTTCACTTAACTTCCAAAAATGCCCTAAGCGAAGTGTTCTTTATTCCTTTCAAATGAAAGTTCCTTCTTCTGTTATTCAGGAGAGATTGTCTGCAAGAGTCTCCTGGATTGGGGTTGGGAGAGGCGAAGAAATGGGACAGTGACTTTATCATTCAACTAGACTAGAATGTTAACTAACAACTGCATTTTTTACATATCTATACCCTGATAGTTCTGGAGGGGAAGGTGAGGCAAGTAATCTTGGGCATGCCTCCCTCACTTAAATCCAATTCACTTGCAAGTCCTGCTATCACCTCCCTGTTGTCAAGGAAAACAACCCTTTGAAAGTACCATGAAGCCCAGAGGGGAAAAAAGGCATTTCTGGCATCTTAGTGGTCATGCATTTCTTCCATATGGCTTTCCTAGAGTGTGGTGACCTGAGAAAGATTAGGAAAATATTGAAAAGTAAAGTTCTATAATTTGTATGCTTGCAGTTTAATGTTTGCAAAATAGATATATTTCAGGGGCTCCAGTAGTACCAGGCTGAGCTGCCTTGTCCTTAGAAAGCACACTTTATTACTTCCCTTCCTTACTCAAATCCACAAATGTGTACTAAGTGTCTCTTGCCTACTGAGGGACAAAAAGAGTTTAGCATTCATTCATATAGTTCCACATTTTCATTCATTCACTCTCTTTTTAAAAAACAAATGTTATTTTTATTAATCTTTTTTTTTAATGGCACTTTCATTTCTCTCCCCTACTTTGTGAGCATCCTTTTTGTAAACACAAGTTAAAATTGAAAGAGGGGGAAAAAAGCAATTCAGCAAAATCAACACATTAGCCTGGTCTGACTGTATACAATTAATATTCCATATCTATAGTTCCTCATTTCTTTAAAGAAGCAGAGAGCTGCCAGTAGTTAGTTCTTCTCTAGGTTGGTCAACATAATTATACAGTGTTCAGTTTTCTTTTTTTGGTCTGTTTTCATTGTTGTAGTCATTGTTTTTCTCACATAATATTTTCTCACTCCATTCACTAAGTTTATATTGTAGGCTTTGTACATGGTGTCACAGACAAAATGTTAATTCTCAACTTTGCATTTTAGGCACAAGTTTGCCAGAAATAACTTCATTCAATTGAACTTTTAATACCTAAAAATTTGGGAGAGAGATTTACAAACTAATATAGTTTCTCCATGCCTTATGATGTATTTCTGTGCTCCTAGACAGTTTTAGGTAACTTGTACAGTAATCATGAAGAAGAAAATCACAATATGTAAAAAATGCAGTTGTTAGTTAACGTTCTAGTCTAGTTGAATGATAAAATCACTGTCCCATTTCTTTGCCCCTCCCCACCCCAATCTAGGAGACTCTTGCAGACAATCTCTCCTGAATAATAGAAGAAGGAACTTTCATTTGAAAGGAATAAAGGACACTTCCCTTAGGGCATTTTTGGAAGTTAAATGAAACTAAGAAAGAGATATTTTCCTTCGAATTTCAGTTTCCATTCTTAATCTATTTCTTTATGAAAGGACTTTTTGTTCTCATTTACCCTATCTTTTAGAAAGGGGGTCTGGAAAGAGCTTTTTTTCCCTTTGAAAACTAGAGAAATGCCATTTCTTAATATTTCTAGAGACAGTAAAAAGTAGGTTTTGTTTTGTTTAGATTTGAGTCTTTCTTGATCATTTGAGAAATGGATGAGCATTTAGTTTCCAGAATTATGAAAATTAAATCGAAGAAATGAAACTTAATTTAGAAAATTGAAACTCACAAGGATGTTAAAGAATAATCAATGGGGGGGGGGTTATCTTCCTCCAACAATGTAAGAATGTAAGGTCCTTGGGGGCAGGGACTGGGTTTTGCAATCTGGGGTGATTACCTGAGATTTGGAAAGAATATTTTATTCTAGCCCTCAATGGTTATCTTCCTCCTTCTAGAATGTAAAGCTCCTTAGGGGCAGGGACTGACTATGGAATGAGGGGTGGAGATTCAGGTCATGACTTCTGTAATATCCAATTAATGGAGGAGTAGGGGAGGGACTTGTGCTTCATGGTAGATAGGAAATAAAATACTATCCTAGACACCGCTTTTTGAAAGTGTAGGATACATCTTTCTTGGATTCATCAGTGAGTCAGTGGAATTCTTGGTAAGATATTTTGTTTCTTACAGTTGAGTTGCAAGTACAGAGAAGGCTCACAGATCTGATTCATTCCTGATTTGCATGGAAATATTGATTTGTACTTTTTCTGACCTGAGTTGGTTTCCCTCTCTTTAGGTAACCTTGTGGCCTCCCTGATCCCACAGGTTTACTATATTGGTGCTGGACTTTTAATGTGCTTATTGAATCTGCTGAGTTCTGTTACAACTCAGAACTACTGACCTGAAGCAGGCTATCAGCCTCAGCCTCCCTGGTAGCAGGAATTACAGGTGTGAGCCATCACTCTTGGTTAAGGAGCTTGTTAATATAATTGTACCTTGGTTATCCTGTAGTTGTGGAAGTGAAGACATTATCCTTACTCAGAAAGAGATTATATACTTGTAGACAGCTAAGTGGTGCAGTAGATAAGAGCACAGGACCCAGGGTCAGGAACAACTGAGTTCAAATCCAGGCTTAAAGACTTGCCTCAATTTCCTTAGCTGTAAAAAGGGGATGATAATAGCGCCTCTAATCGTGTTGTCATGAAGATCAAATGAGATAATAACTGGAAAGTGTTTTGCACAATCCCCAGCACCTAGTATTATATGAGTGTTAGCTATTATTGTTGCTATTATTATTATATGACAGGGCTGGAGTAATTCAGGAAAGCCTTATTGGAAGAGTAACAGCTGAGCAGATCCCTGAAGAATTAGTAAAACTTAGGGCAGAAGGGAGAGGTTATTTCAGGGCAGGTCAATGACACAAGTAAAGACCCAGGTAAGATTGAACATGACAGGTGTTGGGGAGATGTTGAGGAAATTGTTTGGTTGGATTAGAATAGTTTAGGTGAAGATACTTCTGAGCATGATGGGCTGGAGACAACTCTTTGCATAGCTTGGGGTCCTGAGATTTGAGCTTATTTTCTTATCAGTGAGGCTGCCCCACTAATGCAGCTGTGTTCCTTCCAGGCAGAACTTTCCGTTATGACCCGGCTTTTTGGCTACGTCGATGTCACAGATTTCAGCTTTCTGGCTGCTGTCCTCTGCATCATTTTCAATCCCCTTTTCTGGAACGTGGTAAGCTTGTCTGGCATGACGCATGTTCATACTACATGGTTCTATACACCATACTGTCCCACTGTCAGATAAACCATGTGATGTAATATTTCCAAGGACACATTTTCTTTTTGGACAGATTCCCAGGAGACAGGCAGACAGTGTTTGCTTTTATCTTGTTCTTTGGCCATCAAGTTTTGATTCCTTATAAATTAGCTTCCTTCCTTTCTTGTCATGGAGCAAGTTGGAAAAGGAAAGAAATGGTATAGTTACTTATGTTATCCTTTCAAAGCAATGATTACTAATAACTCCACATATTGGGTCCTATAAAAAAAAATTTTTTTTTTTTTGGTCCTATAAAAAAATTGTTTTCAACTTTGGGCTGTAGGGCCAGAGTAGTGACCTGTGGGTAAGGTTAGAGAGCTGAGTGAAGGTCAGGCTGTTGTTGAGAGCCTTGGTCAGGCTCCCTGCTAAGATAATCATGAAAGAGTCAAAGATTAGATTAAGCAAACAAGTAAATTTGAATGAATGATATGAATAAAAATGTCTGAGATTCTTATACTTAAGTTAGAAATCTGGTTCTTAGGGCATTATCTTGCACCAAATAAGACATTTGATGGATATCACCTGAATCAGAAATCTATTATAAGAGAGTGCTACTATTTAGCATTCCTGCAGCTCTCAGTTTGGGCCAAAAACTCCTTGGTGCTTCAGACCTGCCTCTGCTTCAGTCTTGAAGATCACCTGGTTCCCTCCTCAACTGGGGCTAAGTGCATTGCTGATGCTTGTAGTTCCCTTAAGGGGCTAGTGGTGAGGCAGAATTTCCTGTAGCCAACTGGAGGGCTTTTTTTTACCCTTCCATCTCTGATTCTCTTCCCTCCTGGATTTGTTCTTGCTTTCTTGCCTTCCTTTTAAAGACTAAACAAAGCTAATCATATAATACAAGCATTAACTTCCAGGGCACCAGAGTGCCAAGTAGTCAATCTGTGAATTTCATCTTTGAAACGAAGTGTAACTCAATGATATCCTGGATAAGAAAAGTTTCATATATTTTCTTTTTCTTTTTTTTGGTTAAAGCTTTTATTTTCAAAAAATGCATAGATAATTTTTAACATTCACTGTTGCACACCTTGTGTAACAAATTTTTTTGTCCCTCTGTTCCCCACCCCCCCCAATCCCTCCCCTCCCCCAGATGGCAAGTAATCCAGTATATGTTGCAATTCTTCTATACGTATTTTCCACATTTACCATGCTGCACAAGAAAAATCGGATCAAAAAGGAAAAAAAAGAGAAAACAAAATGCATGCAAACAACAAAATGAAAATGCTATATTGTGAACCATACTCAGTTCCCACAGTCCTTTCTCTGGGTGTAAGATGGCTCTCTTCATCACAAGATTATTGAAACTTGCCTGAATCATCTTACTGACTCTTCAGTCACATCCATCAGACTTGATCATTGTATAATATTGTTGTCTTATGTAATGATGTCCTGGTTCTGCTCATTTCATTCAGTATCAATTCATGTAAGTCTTTCCAGGTGTCTCTGAAATCATCCTCCTGATTGTTTCTTACAAAACAATATTCCATAATATTCATATGCCATCACTTATTCAGCCATTCTCCAGTTGATGGGCATTCACTCAGTTTCCAGTTTCTTGCCACTACAAACAGGGCTGCCACAAACATTCTTGCATACAAGTCCCTTTCTCTTCTTTAAGATTTCTTTGAGGTATAAGCCCAGTAGCAATACTGCTGGGTCAAAGGGTATATGCACAGTTTGATAACTTTTTTGAGCATAGTTCCAATTGAAGAATGGTTTGAATTCTTATAAATTTGAGTCAATTCTCTATCCAAACCCTTGAATGTAAATTTTTTTTCTATTTATTGCTTCCCTTCTAATATTATCTACATTGGTTTTCTTTGTACAAAAACTTTTTAACTTACTATCAATTCATTTTGCATTCCATAATGTACTCTAGTTCTTTGCCCACAAATTTCTTCCTTCTCCACAGATCTGAGAGGTAGACTATCCTTTGTCCTTCTAATTTGCTTATAGTATCATTCTTTATGTTTAAATCAGAGTATATACATTTTCAAAGAATTAACCTTGTCAAGGGAATTTCATGTTAACAAAGGAAATGGGATTTCATCAGTGATGGAACAAAGTCCTCACTGGTGAGGACATATTGCCCCCTCTCCCCATCTTCATTAACTCCTCCATGAAAGATCATAGATGTGGAAGAGCTTTGAAGTAGGTAAAATAAATGTAGATGATATCATTATTTTTATGCAAATTTCCTTTACAGGGAAGAAGTGATCAGGTTCTGTAGGAAGAGCAAATGCTAATTGGTTCCTTGTGTTGAAGTGAAGCCGTTCTAGTCGGTTCTTGCATTGTTAGAAGCACCCCACTATCTCTGAAGCTCCTTTTCTCAAATTTCATAGATACTAGAGTTAGGGTTTTGAAAATTGTGTCCTCTACAGCCCCATGTGTCCTAAATTGTGTTCTACGTAGGTTTCAGCAGCACAAGTAACATTTATTTGGCAATTGCTTTTTTTCCCCTGCTATGTTGGACTCATCCCTCAAGAACTCTTGGCTCTTTTCTGAAGGGTGTCTAATTTAGATGTTCTTGCTGCTGCTGTTGGTGATATTGATAGTGATGATGAAACAGAGAAAATTACAGAATTTAGACCTGAAATGGTACTTTAAGAATCTTCTAGTTAATCTTTTTTCTTTTGAATATAAATATTAGCAAATGTGAGTTTTCTCTTAAAGAATAAAGAAATGTGAAATCATGCTCTCTATAACATATCCTTTAAAAAACCAGTATATCATTTTGGTAATACCAGTATTATCCTGTCTATTAATATTAGTATTAATTTCTTTTGGTTCATTATGACTATCCCTCTAAATCTCCCCTATAAATCATCCATTGTTGTTAATTTGTTTCAGTTCTGTCTGACTCTTTGATCCCATTTGGAGTTTCTTGGTAAAAATATTGCAGTGGTTTGCTATTTCCTTCTTCAGCTCTTTATAGATGAGGAAACTGAGGCAAACAGGATAAATGGCTTGTCCAGAGTCATCTAGTGAGTGTCTGAGGTTGGATTTGAACTCAGGAAGTCTTCCTGATTCCAGGCCCAGTTCTTTATCTCCTGTATTAGTTAGTTGCCCAGGCAAGCAATCTTCACAACCCTCAAAAAAGTTTTTCTAACAGATAGGTAAGCAAAACAAATCCATACACATTGGCTGAATATTAAAAAAAAAAATTCTATGTTTCTAGTCTCTCACTTCTGCAGTCATCTTCTGGAGTATGGTTGGCCACTTCATTGATTATACTTCATTGGTTAGATTTCTTAAGTACTTTAAAGTTGTTTCTCTTTAGAATGGGATTGTTATTCTATAAATTGTTCTCCTGATTCTGTTTATTTCACACTGCATTAGTTCGTACAAATTCTCCAGGTTTCTATGAATATATCCCTTTTGTTATTATGTTGCAATAACATTCCAATCCATTCTTATACCATACTTTGTTCAGCTATTCCTCTACTTGTGGACCCCTACTTTGTTTCCAACTCTGCTACAAAATGATGCTTTGGATATTTTTATAATGTGGCTTCCTTCCCTTTCTCTGATTCTTTGCATTATGGGTCAAAATGTTGATCGAGTTTTCTGGCCTAAATTGGCTTCCAGAATGCCTGGATGATTTTACATACCCCTCAACAGTTCCTGGCATCCCACATCCCCTTAACAAATGACATTTTACCTTTTGTCACCTTTGTCAATCATAGACATGAGGTGGAATCTTAATTTATTTAAATTTGTCATTTTTTCAGTTAGATGCCATTGAAGTTGTCATTTTTATCTCCTTGTGATCCTTTTAGCTCTCATCTGATCAAGATCTCTTCTCCTGTGCATAGTTGTGCAAAGTATTTCCCTCCTTTGGCATTTTATTTATCTTCTCAGTATTTTTTTTTCCAATTACATATAAAGATAGTTTTCAACATTCATTTTTTGTTTGTTTTCTTGCTGAGGCATTTGGGGTTAAATAACTTGCCCAGGTTCACATAGCTAGGAAGTGTTAAGTGTCTAAGTTCAGATTTGAATTCACATCCTCCAGACCAGGCTGGTGCTCTATCCACTGTGCCACCTCCCTGCCTCTCAAATTCATTTTTGTAAGAATGTGAATTCTAATTTTTTCCCTCCTTTTTTCCCTTCACTATCATGTCATGTTGTGAAAGAAAAATCAGAATTAAAGGATAAAAAAACCCATAAGAAAACAAACAAAAAAAGGTGAAAATAATATGCTTCTGTCAGTTTATGATGTAATCTTTTAACTAGGTCATGTATTTATTTGGAATTTACTGTGGTATATGATGATGTGTTGATCAAAGCCTAATTTATGCCAGATTGCTTTCCAATTTTCCCCACTAGTTTATTTTTTTCTCCTATATAATAAATCTTTATCCTAGTATTTGGAGTCCTTAGATATATTGATCACTGCACTATTATATTTAATTGCTTATGGATGTGTATATATAGTATTTCATCTGTTTATACCCTTTCATTATTTTCCTTCAGATTTTACCTTTTTGTTCAGATGAATTTGGTTAATTTTTACATTCTATAAAGTAACTCATTGGTAGTTTGGTATGCCATAGTTCCTGTCCCTATAGTGTGGGCTTGAGACCAAGTGGGATGATTTCATCTTTAGGGCTAAGGAGGAAAAGCCAATCCTCTCAAAACTAGAGCCTTCCATCACCCTTTGATCACCCTTTGACTCACATCCAAGCATGCCTTGAGGATTGCTCCAGAAAACATAAAAATAATGGTGAAAAATTAAGTCAAATTAAGATCCTCTGTCTTGTATGAAGTCTACAGGTTGAATGGTGAAAAATTAAGTCAAATTAAGATCCTCTGTCTTGTATGAAGTCTACAGGTTGACTCATCTCAAGGTAACTATAGTAAAAATTAATGCAGAGGTCCCTTTTTCCATGGCTTTAGGAAGAGACAATACATACAGAAATAAGTGAATAGAATAGCTTTAATGTGGATTTTTGAGATCCTTATCCTAATTCCCATTTCTGAAGATTGAACATAGCTCCAAAAAATTGAAATTTTTTCTTTGTTATTATTGATTTGAGTCCCTATTCTGATATTCCTAGTATTAGTCATTAGTGAATAGTGCCTCAGTGTATCATTTACCTAGTTAATATCAATTAGATTTTTGAAAGGGATATTTACTGAGAAGGTATAGTAAGACAGGGGCATACTTTCTATTCTCCTTATTTCTTTTACCCTCTTTAATATCTTAGTCCTTGGGGAAAGTAAACTCAGATTTACAAGGCCTGCAAAAAAAATTCATCTACTTTGGAATTTGGCATGGGGATGAGACTACTTCCTTACAGCAGAACAAGGGACAGGATTTCAGCCCTGCAGATACTTGTGGGCATCAGGGGTGCTCCACCAGGCTTGGTCATGGATAGTAAGGTCACCTGTCCTGTTCATGGCTTCATGTTGATCTGAGTGGGAAGAGTAGCCAACTGGGACCATAGGAGTCTAATGGTGTCATGCTAGCTCTGGGTAAGGGGTGGGCACAGAAGGTTCCTCCCATTACAGAGACCCATAATATCTTGTGATCACTGGACACCAGGGAAGAGGGACTTACTCGCTTCTGAGTTAACATGGCTCTTCATGCAACTAATTTTGGAGTTGTTTGTGTCCCTGTTTTTTCTCCTCTATTAAATTGAGCTCAATTAAGCCAGATGCTTTCTATCTCCACTAATCTGCAGTATACAGCTTTTTACATAGTAGGCACTTGGGAACTATTTGTTGAATGAATGAATTGTGGAAGGCCTTGAATGCTAGGCTAGGGAATTTGAACTTGATACCATGAGTAATTAATAACATTGTTTCAGTGACTTCTTGCCAACCTAAGCAACCTAAGAAGAATATGAGTCCACATGAGAGACTGAATGGATTTTATTGGAACTCGGGCAGCCACCAAGGCTGATTTAAGGGAATATTAATTTCTTAGCCGTGCTGCTGGGGCAGGAGATACACTTGAGTGACAGTAACTCGAGCAATGTGTATGTAAGAGAGCACATCCTCTGAGACCTGGCTCCTGCCATGCCCGGTGTATACAAAATATGATGTAACTAAGAGGCCCTCATTGCCTTTGCGCTGTGAATCATGTCTTCCTAAAGAACAACCAGTGCTCTGTATTCTATCTGCCTTCCATCTGCTATGCTCAAGGGGAAGGAGAGTCTGGCAGTCAGGAATTCTAGGTTCTAGTCCTGGCTCTGACAGTAATTAGCTGTCTTATCAGTTGGGACACTTCACTTGTTTTGGACTTCAGTTTCCTCAAGTATATATTTCATAGGGTTTAGGTTAAGTTTGAGATTCCTAACCTTTAAGATATCAAATTTTATGGAACCTCTTGTGATGGTAATTGGCAAGTTAAAGGCTTCATTGGAAGAAGTATATAGTGATGAAATAACAATGTATGGTATGCATATGAATTAGCAATCCTTATCCTTTCCTAAAACTTGGCCTTCTCAGATTTAGAAATCCATTTTGGGAAGCTGTGAATACAGAGTTAGACTTGAGGGTCTGACAGATATGCCTTTAAATTCCATTCCTGACATAATAGTTTTGTACTTTGAGCAAGCAGCTTAATCTCTGGTCCCAATCTGCTAGTATATAAAATGAGGTGATTGGACTATATAAATGGCTTCTAAATTTCCTTCCAGCTTGAAATCTGATTCTCTGAATGGAAGCCCCTTCTGACCCAAATGCTCTAATCCATTGATCTTAGATTGTTTGGGTTGTTTTTTTTTTGGTACTGGAAGATCATCAGTGACTTGCAAGTGATTTGAATTTAAATGAAGTAGAGCTGTCATCAACCTCAACTCTCTCCTCCAGAGTTGTTGGAGTCCAAGTGGCAAGACAGATCAGAATGACTGATCTTGGATAACAATAAAGGTAGCCTCAATTCACAAATGGTACTTACGATAATTGATAAATACAGGCAAAATTCACTTTGGGCAACAGATGTGTCCGGGAGAAGTAATTTGAAATCTCCCCCCATTAGAACTACCCCTTCAGGATTAAGATCAGTACAGTGGGAAGAACACAGGTTTTGGAGTTAAAAGGACTGGATTAAAATTCTTTTGATGTGGCTTCAGTTTTTTCTTTTGTAAAATGGGATGGTGGACTATTGTCTCTGAAGTTCCTTTTAGTTCCATAGCAATGATCCTAGACCATCTAGTGTTTCTCAATTGATGAATATGATGGATTGTGGCCAGGTTGGAATGGGATGTGGCATATGGCATATGGGATATGGAATTGGGATTATCGATGTGGTTGGTATTAGTGGAAAGAGCAGAGGACTTGGGTCATCTGGGTTCCAGGTCAGAGTAATAGACTGTAAGCTGGAGCCTCCCTTTCCGCTCTGCCCCTGGAAAACATTAATTCCAAATGTGCCAGGGAAAGCTGGGCTCATTAAGTAGTTATCTTAACAACAATTGGAGTGATGAATGTATTTATTACTCTTATACTTGACAACTCAATCTCTAGAGTTGCTAAATGACCATCTCCAATTTAAAATTTCCCATTTGCTTGCTTTCAGGACAGTTTCAGTCCAAGAATTCCTGTTTCAGGGAGTCTTTGTCATTTTGAAATAATCCCACATAAAATGAATCCTTTCTTGGCTAAGCAGGAAATATATTTGACATCCAGAGTCTAAAGGAAATAAAGCTTAATGAAACTTGGATCTTGTTTCTTTTTTTTTTTTTTAATAACTTTTTATTGATAAAACCCATGCCAGGGTAATTTTTTACAGCATTATCCTTTGCATTCACTCCTGTTCCAATTTTTCCCCTCCCCCAGATGGCAAGCAGTCCTTTACATGTTGAATTAGGTTACAATATATCCTAGATACAATATATGTGTGCAGAACCGAACAATTTTCTTGTTGCACAGGGAGGATTGCATTCAGAAGGTATAAATAACCCGGGAAGAAAAACAAAAATGCAAGCAGTTTATATTCGTTTCCCAGTGTTCTTTCTTTGGGTGTAGCTGCTTCTGTCCATCTTTGAGCAATTGAAACTGAATTAGCTCTCTTTATTGAAGAGATCCACTTCCATCAGAATACATCCTTCAACAGTATCATTGTTGAGGTATATAATGATCTCCTGGTTCTGCTCATTTCACTTAGCATCAGTTCATGTAAGTCTCACCAGTCCTCTCTGTATTCATCCCACTGGTCATTCCTTGCAGAACAATAATATTCCATAATATTCATATACCACAATTTATTCAACTATTCTCCAATTGATGGGCATCCATTCATTTTCCAGCTTCTAGCCACCACAAACAGGGCTGCCACAAACATTTTGGTACATACAGGTTCCTGTCCCTTCTTTAGTATCTCTTTGGGGTATAAGCCCAGAAATAACACTGCTGGATCAAAGGGTATGTACAGTTTGATAACTTTTTGAGCATAGTTCCGAATTGCTCTCCAGAATGGCTGGATGTGTTCACAATTCCACCAACAATGTATCAGTGTCCCTGTTTTCCCACATCCACTCCAACATTCCCCATTATCTTTCCCTGTCACTCTAGCCAATCTGACAGGTGTGTAGTGGTATCTCAGCGTTGTCTTAATTTGCATTTCTCTGATTAATAATGATTTGGAGCATATTTTCATGTCTATAAATAGTTTCAATTTCTTCGTCTGATAATTGTCTGTTCACATCCTTTGAGGATCTTGTTTATTTCTAATCTTCTATTCACATGTGATTGCTCTGTCCAAAATGGGGTACTAAGGCTTGACAAGATATATGAAGGATGCTTAGTAACTATAAATAGATTGTAGTCGTCAGTGGTTACATTCCTGCAAGAAATGTTGTAAAGACAGCATTGAAGATGTTAAGGTTGAGAAGAGGGGACCCCAAAAGTTCCAGACCAGTTTGTGAGGTGTCTCGAAAGAATTTTCAGGCTTGAACTCATAGTCAAGGGGCAAAGTTTATTAAAAGCAATGTGACTAAATTCTAAGAATCCAGTAAAGAGGCTGAAGCAAGGATATACTTAAACAGCTTTCAACCATAGAAATGTTAATTCCATGACCCCAGGTAAGGCTAGGAAGTAATCTCCATATGAATTAAGGGTGGTTTTCAGATAGATTGTGTATTCAGTTTCCTGAGGCAGATTCCAAAGCCAGAAGACCAAGGTCTGGGGACTCCAAAATCACATTACATCAAAAACATGTATAACTGGAAAAGGAAATGGGCTGCATTTGTGAGACTTAAATGTTATATAGATCTTTTACAGAGGATTTAGGAGAGAGAAGAGAGAAAGAAGGAGGGAATAGTGGGAAAGGGGGAAGGAAGCAGAGATGGAGAGAATTCTTATTTGGGTATGAATCGCTGCTGCGATACCTTACAACTCTGTGATTCTTGGGTATTATTGGTCCATTGAAGTCCACAGAAGTAAAGGAAGAATGAGTGACTGAAATAATCTCATGAAAGAGGTAGGATTTGAGTTTTATATAGAAAGGGTATAAGTGGGGATAGCATTCTGGAGGAAGGAAAGGTGAATCCTATCAGTCTGGGTTGTAGAAGAAGGTCAATGCAGGATGCTGAGGAGATAACTTAGTGGGATATTTATGGGAAATAATTGGAAATAAAATTGGTTAGAATAGGAAACAGGGAGCCACTGTAGGTTCTTGAAGCAGGATGGAGTGGGGAGGTAAGGAGGATGTTGACAGAAAAGCTGTGTGCAAGATAGGAAACACTGAAGGGAAGGAAGCCAAGTAGGATGCTGTTTTAATAATCCAGGTGTGAAATGATGAGCTTTTGACAAGGTAATGACAATAGAATGGAGAGGAAAAAAGCAAATATGGGAGGCATTTTGAAGGGATGCATGTCAGAGGCACCTGTGAAGTTGAAAAGCTGTATCATAAAGGGCAGCCCATCCTTAAGGGGTGGTTTCTTCTTAGTATGGACAATTTAAAACCAGATTCCCAATTAAGCTTTTTTGTGACAGCTCTTTTCATGAAATAATCAAAAGAATCTTGTTGTAAAGCCTGGTTCAGAGGAAGATGGAAAAACCTGATCTGATCAAAGATTTTTAACCTGGGGAAATGAGAATCTTAGATATCTAAAATTTGAAGGAACTTTAGAGCCTAGAAGGAGATTTGGAATATGTTGGACTCTGATTCTGATTTTTCCAGGAAGTGACCAAAGTGTGTGAATAGAGAGCTAGACTGAGGAATCTAAGCTTCAAACTCTAGTGTTGTGTTCCTGGTCAAGCTACTTAATCTTTCTCAACTTCAGTTTTTTCATCCGTAAAGGAGGGTGCTTAATAGTTATAATAATTTTTTTCCTTTTTTGAGCTTATTTTAAAAAATAATAGCTGTATTTAAAAATATGCAAATAGTTTTCTTTTTTAATAAAGCTTTTTATTTTCAAAACATGCATGAAAATAACTATGGACATGTGTATGTATGTGTGCGTATAGTATTTAACATAGACTTTAACATATTTAACATGTATTGATCTACCTGCCATTTGGGGGAACAGGTCAGGGGAAGGAGGGAAAAAATTGGAACAAAAGGTTTTGCAATTGTCAATGCTGAAAAACTATGCATGCATATATTTTGTAAGTAAAAAGCTATATAATAATAAAAAAACAACATATGCATGGATAATTTTTCAACATTGACTCTTGCATACCTTGTGTTCCAAATTTTCCCCTTCTCCCCACCCCTTCCCTAGATGGTAAGGGATTCAATACATGTTAGACATGTTAAAATATATGTTAAATTTAATATATGTAAACATTTTTATCTACTTATCTTGCTTTATAAAAAAGTCAGATCAAATAGGAAAGAAAATGAGTAAGAAAGCAAAATGCAAGCAAACAACAAAAAGGTTTAAAATGTTATGTCGTGATTCATACTCAGTTCCCACAGTCCTCTCTTTGGGTATAGATGGCTTTCTTCATCACAAGTTCATTGAAACTGGCCTGAATCATCTATCTCATTGTCATTGTTGGAAAGAGCCACGTCCATCAGAGTTGATCGTCTTGCTGTTGCAGTGTACAATGATCTCCTGGTTCTGCTCATTTCATTCAGCATCAGTTCATGTAAGTCTCTCCAGGCCTTTCTGAAATAAAACAATAATATTCTATAACATTCATATACCATAATTCAGCCATTCTGATGAGCATGTACTTGGTTTCCAGTTTTTTGCCACTACAAAAAGGGCTGCCACAAACATTTTATGCAAATAGTTTTCAACATTCACCTTTGCAAAATCTTGTGTTACAATTTTTCTCCCTTTTCCCCACCCCTAGATGGCAAATAATTCAATACATGTTAAATAGGTACAATTTTTCTGTACATATTTCCACAATTATCATGCTGCACAAGAAAAATCAGATCAAAAAGAAAAAGTAAGAAAGAAAACAAAAAGCAAGTAAACACAAGAAATCCCTTTCTGAATATAGATAACTCTCTCCATCAAGTCTATTGGAATTGCTCTGAATCACCTCATTATTGAAAAGAACCAAGTCCATTACAGTTGATCATCACATAAATCTTGTTGCTGTGTGCAGTGTTCTTTTGGTTCTACTTACTTTACTCAGCATCAGTTCATGTAAGTCTCTCCAGGTCGCTCTGAAATCATCCTGTTGATCGTTTCTTATGATAAATAAATTTTATAAACAGTGATACCTAGATATATAAATATATGAGGAAGGGGGGTGGTAGGGTGTCTCCCAGTCCTTATACCATATTTAAGGTATGGTTGCATCAAGTGGGGGACATGGCTGAAACAATGGAGCAGAAAACACAACCATCATTTAAAAAAAAATATTCTGACAGATCTAAATCTTCATTACTGTAACTAATTTTCTTCAGTAATCTTAGGTCATTAATCATCACAATTTAGAAGAAACTGTGATACTAATCCAGCTTGACTTTTTAATCTTCATGTGGATTCTGATTCAGATCAACCTTCTTTCCACAAGAAGGGATTATCCTTTCTTCTACTATGAATAATCTTTGGCATGTGATGATGATCCTTCCTTGATTAGGGTGCATGGTCTGATTTTTTTTTTTTTAATAGCATTTTATTCTTCCAAATATATGTAAAGGTTGTTTTCAACATTCGTTTTTTAAAGGTTTGTGTTCCAAATTTTTCTCCATCCTTTCTTTAACTCTCCCCTCCTTAAGACAGCAAGCAAACTGATAGAAGTTAAATACGCATGATACTTTTAATCCTATTTCCATATTTGTCACGTGTAAGAAAATTCAGACCAAAAGGGGGGAAAAAATCATGAGAAAAAAACACTACGCTTTGATCCACAATCAATCTCCATCCAGTCTATTGACTTGAATAACTGCATTGAGAAGAGCCAAGTCCATCACAGTTGATCATCACATAATCTTGTTACTGTACAATGTTCTCTTGATTCTACTCATTTCATTCAGCATCATTTCATGTTCAAGTTTTCTGACATCAGTCTGCTCATCTATTACAGGCTTATATCACAACTTATTCATTCATTCCCCAACTGATGAGCATCCACTCAGTTCCCAGTTCCTTACCATTATTAAAAAAAGGACTGCTACAAACATTTTTGCACATGTGGATCCTTTTCACTTTATGATCTCTTGAGATACAGATCCAATAGTGACACTGCTGAATCAAAGGGTATGCAGATTTATAGCCCTTTGGACATAGTTCCAAATTGTTCAGAATGGTTGGATCATTTCACTATTACACCAACAATGTATTAGTGGTCCAGTTTTCCTACATTCCCCTCTTAATATTTATCATTATCTTTTCCTGTTGTCTTAGCCAATCTGAGAGATATGAGGTGATACCTCAGAATTGTCTTAATTTGCATTTCTCTAATGGTGATTTAGAACATTCTTTCATATGGCTAGAAATGGTTTTAATTTCTTCATCTGGAAATTGTTCATATCCATTGACCATCAGTTGAGGGAACATTGCCTGTAAAAAATTTTCCCCAGCTTTCTGCTTCTGTGGTCTCATCTTTTTTTTTTTTTTTTTTTTTTTTTTTTTTTTTTTTTAATTTTTATTAAAGTTTTAAATTTCAAAACAAGAGTGGATAATTTTTCAACATTAATCCTTGCAAAACCTTGTGGTCCAATTTTCTCCCCCTTCCCTCTTCCTCCCCTAGATGGCAAGTAATCAATAAATGTTAAATATGGTGAAAATATGTTAAATCTCACATGCATACATATTTATACAGTTATCTTGCTGCACAAGAAAAATCAAATCAAACTGGAAAAGGAGAAAAAATGGAATACAAACCACAACGAAAAGAGTGAACTACTATGTTGTGATCTACACTCAGTTCCCACAGTCCTCTCAGAGTGTAGATGGCTCTCTTCATCACAAGTAATGGTCTGATCTCTTAGACACACTTGTCCAAGTATAGATGTCCAGTAGTGCTTCAGAGATCATAAAGTTCAGACTTGGCTGCAATTGCCACTCCTAGTCGCATCAATGCAGTTCCAGGTCCAGAACTGATTTTCATGCATCTTCTCTTCCCTGAGATTCTTTTTATAATGGTCCACAGTTATTTATCATCGATGATGCTCACTAGGCTACTCTATTTCTACCCTCATATTTCACAGAAAATGGACTCCTTTTGGGCAACTTGGAAGGAGCCCAAGGAAAATTATATGCTACAATGTAAATGTGAAGTTTTTGGCCAGTAGATTTTCCCAGATTTCAGTAGATGAGAGAATTGTGCGAATTAAATTGACTCCATCTTTTAAAACAGATTCCATTGTGAGACTTAAGTTTCCATAAATTCCACTTGCTTGTTAATCATGGAAATTGGGTATCACATCCAGAAGAATCCACCTTCCAGCTTTAGAAACTTGCTCATTCCCCTCTCCAACTAAAGTCACACACTTTTTTCCAATAAAATTAACCTTATTTTTATCTTGGTTTATGCATAAAAAAATATGTCTGTTTTTGGGATACACTTTTATGTTGGGGAAGCCTGGCCCAGACTTTTATAATTGGTATGTGTTTGCTTAATAAACTAATTTGCATGATAGCTCAAACCATTGTTTCCTCAGTTATTTTAGAGTTTAAATTCCATTTGTCATTGGGGACCAGGAATTATGTTAAAATTGCCCCTCAGGGACTCTACATGACTTTGATAGAACATGCCAGTGGTTTCTGGGCCTCAGTTCAGAGTTTAGTATTGAATCCTCTTCATCTGGTGGACCCATTTTTGAATGACTTAACTTTTTTTTTTTTTAATTTTATTTTATTTAGTAATAACTTTGTATTGACAGAATCCATGCCAGGATAATTTTTACACGACATTATCCCTTGCAATCACTTATGTTTCGTTTTTTCCCCTCCCTCCCTCCTCCCCGCCCCCCCCCAAGATGGCAAGCAGTCCTATATATGTTAAATATGTTGCAGTATATCCTAGATACAATACATATTTGCAGAACCGAACAGTTCTCCCGCTGCACAGGGAGAATTGGATTCAGAAGGTAAAAATAACTCGGGAAGAAAATCAAAAATGCAAATAGTTCATTCATTTCCCAGTATTCCTTCTTTGGGTGTAGCTGTTTCTGTCCATCATTTCTCCAATGAAACTCAGTTAAGTCTCTTTGTCAGAGAAATCCACTTCCATCAGAATACATCCTCATACAATATCGTTGTCGAAGTGTATAGTGATCTCCTGGTTCTGCTCATCTCACTTAGCATCAGTCCATGTAGGTCTCTCCAGGCCTCTCTGTATTCATCCTGCTGGTCATTCCTTACAGAGCAATAATATTCCATAACATTCATATACCACAATTTATCCAGCCATTCTCCAATTGATGGGCATCCTGAATGACTTAACTTTAGGTAGGTGTGAAACCAACTGCTTCTACTTATCCAGCAATCTGGACTTTTTAATACCCACTAGGAGTGAATTGCAACATATTAGGACCCAGTTCAGCTAGGGAAATAATGGGATGGTTAAGCATGACAAAATATTATCCAGACAGGAAGCCACTCATGAAAGGGAAAGGGAGGGAAAAAAAAAAATTGGCACATATGTTTTGCGAGGGTGAATATTCACTATCATGCAGTTTACTTTGGCTTTGATATATCAATGTAATGGAATATTATTCCATTAAAAGAATGATGGGGGCAGCAGTGGCCCAGTAGATAGAGCACCAGCCCTGAAGTCAGTAGGACCTGAGTTCAAATCTGGTCTCAGACACTTAACACTTCCTAGCTGTGGGCCTGGGCAAGTCACTTAATCCCAATTGTTTCAGCAAAAGAAAGAAAAAAAATATTGAAAATAAAAAATTGATGAAAAAGCAAACTTTGGAAAGGACTGGAAAGATTTACACAAACTGATGCTGAAAAAAGCAGAACCAGGAATGTATTATACACAGAAACAGCAAGATTTTGTGATGATTGACTATGAAACAAGTGGTTCTTCTCAGCAGCTCAGTGATCCAACAATTTCAATAAACTCCATAGAAAACGTCATGTGCATGCAGAAAGAGAACTATGGAGATTGAACATAACTCATCCTGTGTTCATTTTTTTTTTCCTGTTTTTTAAATTGTGTTTTTTTTTTTTTTCCCTCATGGCTTTTCTCTTTTCTGATTTTTCTTACCCAACTTGATTTATAAAGAAATGTATATTAAAAAATTAATGTGTGAATAGAAAAAAAATTTAAAATTTTTTTTTTTTTTTTTTTTTTTTTTTTTTTTTTTACTTTGCTGTGCTACACACCAGGGATTCAAAGAGGCAAAATATAGTTCCTGTCCTCTGGGAGATTACCTTTTAATAGAGGGAATGGCATATAAACAACCAGATATCTACAAAGTAGATTAAAGACTTCAGAAAGGAATGTATTAGCAGCTAGGGGGTTAGGGATAGTTTGTAGCCAAATTCCTTCTCTCTTTATGGTTTTTGAGATAGTTCTCATGAACTATCCTATTGGCATTGCTTTTCCTCTGTCTCCTTTGCTGATTCCTCATCCAGATTATGACCCTTTATAAATTAGGTACCCCACACAGTCTTTTGTCCTGGACCACCTTCTCCCTCTACATTACTTTACTTAATGATCCCATTAGCTCTGATGGATTTAATCAAAATCTACATGCTAATGATTCTCAGATGTACCTATCTCTCTAGGGACTTCCAATCTTGCATCTCTTAACGGCTTTTTCTTTCATCATCTAGACTGTATGTCTAGTAGATATCTTCAATTCAATATGTTCAAAACCGAACTTAATTATCTTTTCCCCAAAACCTTCTCCCATGTTACTGTTAAGAGTACCACATCTTCCCAATCCCTCAGGTCCACAACCCAAGAATCATCCTGGCTTCCTCATTGTCTCTCATTCCCTATACCCCACTCAACCAGTATTCAACCTGTTGCTAAGGCCTGTTAATCTCACCTTTGTAACATCTTTTTTCTGATACTGTACCATCACCTCAGGCCTCAAATACTGCAATACCTTACTGGTGGGTTTGCCTGCCTCAGTCTTCCCATTCCAATTCATCTTCCATTTGGTCACTAAAATGATTATCCTATAGGTGCAAATCTGGTTGTATCACTCAACACTTCTAAGAATAAATACAAAATACCTTTTTTGACATTCTAAGCCCTTTATAATCTAGTGCCTTTTCATTTTTTGATCCAATGATGCTGATCTCTTGTTGTTCCACTCCATGTCCATCTCTTGGCTTCTAGCATTATCTTTGGTTGTTCTGTGTGCTAGGAAAGCTCTCCTTCCTCATTTCTCCCTGTTGCCTTTCTTGACTTCCTTTCAGTCCCAAGTAAAATTCCTACAGGAAGCCTTTTCCAAACCCTCTTAATTTTAGAATTTTCTCTTTAATTATTTCCTATTTATATTTGTATATGTTTTATACGTACATATTTGCTTCCTTGTTGTCTCCCCCAGGAAATTGTGAGCTGTTTGAAATGTATGGATTATCTTTTGCCTCTTCCTATCTCCAGCATTTAGCACATTGCCTCACACAGAGTGGGCTCTTAATAAAAGTTTATTGACTGGTTCTGGCACTTTCTGATTGACAGTAGAATTCATCAAGGATCTTATTATCAGATGCTGTTACCTTGCTCTAGTTGAGATTCCTTATTTCCCCTCTTTACTAAACCCCATGTCGTAGTCCAGGCTACTATCATATTTTTAAGTGAAATTTTCTGACTATGGCTTTCTTTGTCATCATTACCACCTGGGCTCTTTGGTTGATCTCACTTTTCTTAGCTATTCTTTTCATTCATAGTCATACAGATAGTCAGCTTTCCTTTTCCTATCTCAGTTTGATAGACAAAGCATAAGAACAAAAAGCCTATAGTGGTACAGTCAATTCTCAACTTTTTAGAGGTAACATTACTAGAAAATAGCACAAAAGTCAAAAACATTGATATTTTGAAGCTTTGTGAAATAAGGGGTATTAGTTTCTTTCAATCACTAAAGTTATAAACGTTATAGATAGTTAAATGACACTTTTCTTCATACAATTCATTATAACAAAATGTTAGTTTTGGTAATATACACTTTTCCTAATACAGTAGGAATAAAATACAGTATACAAAATAAAATTAGTGCTAAGCAAAACATTTGTTCTTGCTAGTAATTGTTTGGCCTTTTGTGCTGTCATCTCAATTAAATAAAAACTATTGATTTCAGATAACATTCACTTTTCCTAATATATGAAATCTATGATAACATAAATACCACACAGCAAATGAAATTCTTAAAATGAAAACATTTTGTAACCTAAATACTATTTTCCACATTGTCAGATGGCATTATGCTGTATATTATATAGCTGTAAACCTTTCTACCATGGTTGCCTTCTGAAAATCAAGGGGAAAGTTGCTGGCATATTAATTGCTACTTTCAGAAGAGATTGGTAAGGTCTTTGACATCAGATTGTGAAATATGTATCAGCTTGAAGTATTTTGCTTGTTTTTGTGGACATGTCAACTGTAGACATTCTAGCATAAAGTTTTTGTGTCTTAGATTATGAATCCCTTGAGGAAGAGACTGTCTTATTTCTTGTATCCTAAAGAGATGAGCAGGTGACTAGACCTAGAATAGGTGATTGATATGTAAGGGATGGGTGATTATTGCAGATGTGAGTCTTGTGTCATCAGCTAAAGTCTTAAGTTTCTTGAGGTCAGTAACAAGTGTTTTCCCCTCATTTTAAAATATTATCTCATTGTTGCTTATTTAATTGAAATTCTATACTTTCCTTAGTCTCCTGGGGTCTTTAGCTATTCTCTACAGGTATGGCTGCTATATTCCAAATGACTACTAAACTGTTTTAGGAAGGAGAAAAGATAAGTGCTGGGAGGTTTGGGATGTTTTGGACGGGGGTAGGGCTTAAGGACAATTATTCCTTTCCATCTTAGAATTACAGAATCATGGAACTTGGGAGTAAGAAGGAACACTAGCTAATTCAATCTCTTGTTTTGTCCATAGGGAAACTTGAGGCACAGAGATTATAGTGAGCTAATTATATTAAGCAGAGTCAGACCTGAAACACAGTCCAGTGTTTTTTCTTTTATATTGCCTCTCCTTTTCTGCTCCTGTCCAGTTCTGTCCCACCTAATGCCAACTACCAAAGACCAAGGTCGACTTTCCTATTGCCAGGAGCTGATCTGGTCAAATACTAGCACCTATCTTCCCTGTTCTGAATGCCTGCTGAGTTCTGTCTGGAGTACAGGTGGTTTTTCCCTGGATGTTTTCCAGCATGTTTTTTCCTAGCCATCTGCTTACAGGCAGGACCTGGCCTAGAGCTAAACACTTCAGAAGGGATCTTGCCAGATGATTCCCAGTCTGGGATAACTTCCCAGAGGCTCATTGAGTGTGAAGTCCATTGATAAGCCTACCTAGTATCTTAGAATTCCTTTCTGACTAGGATTGAATTTCTTTGTCTACACAATCCTATGAGAATATTTGCTGTCAGGTCTAGAATCCTGATAACTGGAAAATAGGAGGTTTGCCTGCCCTAAGGTAATATTCATAATCTAGAGAACTGAAACTTTGCCCTTTTCCCAGGCTGTACTATTTTGGGCTAGCCTAGTCACTTTGGGAGACAGTGTGGTAACAGTGGCTCTGTGATAGAGAGCCAGTCTTGGTCAGAAAGACCTGAATTCAAGGTTTTTTTATAAAAAGTTTTATAAAAAATATTTATAAAATCCTGGATGAATTACTTAGCCCCTCATTGCTCTAGGTAGTTTACAAAGTGATTTCCTTATACAAGTATTATGAGGAAGGAAAACCAAGTTTCATTACACGTCTTTGACAACAAAGAAAACTGAGTTTTGAGTGCTTCCATGACTTACTTTTGGTCATATAGCTAATAAGTGGTAGAACTGGGACTCCAAACCCAGGTCTTTAGATTTCAAGTCCATTGTTTCTCATTAAACTGTGCTACATATTCCTTAACATTGAAGCCTCTGGGGCATCTAATTTAGCCTTTTGTATAAAATAAGGATGTTTGTGTGATAGACTGGGGAGTAGAGAGCAATAGCTGTGGGCTTTTCTGGTATGTTCGAAACAGGAAATAAAAACTAAACTTCAGAAGATGCAGTCTGGACTTTGACTACAACTGCTATCATTGCTTAATTCCTTCACTTCTGTTATGCACTGTGTGTCTGTGGTGGTGGTGGGGTAGTGGCAGTGTCTGAGGCCATGGAAGGTTTTTGCCACTTCTTGTCATACACATGTGTATGTGTATATATGTCCCCCACTCACCACAGGGATGGCAGAAAGGAGGAAGAAATCCATAGATGTCCTCCTCCAAACTTCAGCTTCCTTCCTCTTACTGTCTCTTATTATATGTCATTTTTTTTTTAATTTACAAAAACAAAACATTTCAGTAAAAAGAATGTGATCTATGACCCCTTCTGTGTATTTTTAATGTTACATTGATAATCTTTTTGTTTACCTGCATCATTATTATTTAGTAATTCTCTTAGAGCCCTTTTCAGCTCTGTCCCCCTACCCAGAATTCCTTGTAACAAAAAGTTATATTGATGGACCCTGAAAGCATGTCTCTTTTTTACACCATATATAGTTGGATTTTTAAAATATTATTTTCCATATTATGTATTTGGCAATTGTCAACAGAAATTTTAAAATACATTTCAATGTACAAAGAATAGAAGAAGGATTGTATATGAAACTATAAACTTGTGTCTGTGGATATTCAATTTAACATGATCTTTAAAAAAATTGACCTTCTTTGTACCTTTCTGCTCCCTTCTGTGTACTATGTTTCATTGAGGCTTTTTTTTTTTATGTCACTATCAATAATCGATCGACTCTCTTGACCTCTGATAAAAGGTTCTAAGTACAGTCAAACAAAACAAAAATCATACATTGACCCTGTCTCCAAATGGATGAGTTGTTCTATCTTTCTGTGCTCTGCCAACATGTGGGAAATTTCATCATCAGTCTTTTTATGATCAGTCTTATGAAGTTCTTTGTAGTCCTTACATTAGTCATGATCCTGATATCTTTCAAACTTATTTTCATTTACATAATTGTAATAGTTGTATATAAATTTTTCTCATTTCTGCTCATTTCAGTCTATGAGTTTATTCAAATCAAGATTTTTACATTTTGCTGTTTTAATTTTTGCTCCTAGTGAAATAATCTATATTCACATAGATAGTTTGAGGTCTGGGGCTGCTAGACTTACTTAGGGGGAAAAAGTATTTTTCTTGTTCTTCAGATGACTCCTTATTTTATCTGGTTATACAAAGTAGCCTATTCGTGATTTGGTTTGACATTAAGCCTATAAGTTAGAGGTTTTTTTGGTTGATTTTTTTTTTTTTTCAAAATATATGGAAAGATTCAATGTTCACCTTTGCAAAACCTTGTTGCAAATTTTTTTCCCACTTTTCTCCCTCCTAACCTCCTACTCTAGGTAGCAAGTAACCCAATATTTATTAAACATGTTAGGTGATATTTTTATTCATGCTCTTACTTAATTCATTCAATTATTCATGAATAAGTAATATCCATACCACTGCATAGATTGTTGTGAGAATCAAATGAGATATTTATAAAGCATGAAGCACAGTGCCTGATACACAGCAGGTACCTAATTAATGCTTGTTTCCTTTTTTCCTTTAATTTTCTAAAGAATTTTATAGTAGTGATCATAGCAGGCAGTGAATTAGCATTTATTAAATGGATACTATGGGAATTCTGGGAAAGACCTCTTCCAGAAAGTGAGGTTTCAGCTGAGTGTGGAAGGAAGCCAGGGAAACTAAAAGGCAGAAGTGATCTGGCAGAGCATTCTCTCTTGGGGGAGACCCCCAAAGCGTGAAAGTAGAAGATGGAGTGTTATATTCAATACTGAATATTGACTAGTTCATACAGTGCATAGAACACATAGAGGGCAGGTGAGGAATAGCTAAGAATACTGGAATATTAGGAAGAGCCAGGTTCAAAAGAGTTTTGAATGCCAAACAGAAAGAAGGGTTTATTATTGTCCCTGAAGACAATAGGGAGTTACTTGAGATCATTGAGTCAGAGGAATGATGTGGTTGTACCTCTCTGCGCCGCCCCCCCCACTCTTCCCACTCCCCCCCCCCTCTCCCTCCCCCCCCCCTCCACCGGTAGTTAGGGTTAAGTTACTTGCCCAGGATCATACAGCTGGGAAGTGTTAAGTGCCTGACGTCATATTTGAACTCGGGTCCTCCTGACTTCAGGACTGGTGCTCTAGCTGCCCCTATACCTTCATTTAAAAAAGTTTTCAACATTCATCTTTGCAAAACCATGTGTTCCAATTTTTTTTTCCTTTTTCTTCCCCTCCCTAAGACAGCAAGCAATCCAATATAGGTTAAACTTGCAGTTCTTACAAGCATTTCCATATTTATCATGCAGTACAAAAAAGTGCAGATCAAAAGCAAAATAAATAAATAAATAGAGAGACAGAAAGAAAACAAGCAACAGCAACCGAAAGTTGAAAATACTATGCTTTGATCCACATTCAGTCTCCATAGTTCTCTCTCTGGATACAGAGCCAAGTCCATCACTGTTGATCATCACATAATCTTGTTATTGTGAACAAAGCTCTCTTGGTTCTACTTACTTCACTTAGTGTCAGTTCATGTAAGTCTCTCCAGGCCTTTCTGAAATCATCCTATTGGTCATTTCTTATAGAACAATAATATTCCATAATATTCATATACCACAATTCAGCCATTCTCCAATTGATGGGCATCCACTCAGTTTCCAGTTTCTGGCCACTACAGACAGGGCTGCCACAAACATTTTTACACATATGAGTTCTTTTCCCTCCTTTAAGATCTCTTTGGGACATAAGCCCAGTAGTAACACTGCTGCATCAAAGGGTATGCACAGTTTGATAACTTTTTGGGCATAGTTCCAAACTGCTCTCCAGAATGCTTGAATCAGTTAACCAACAATGTATCAGTGTCTCAGTTTTCCCACATCCCCTCCAATATTCGTCATTATCTTTTCCATACCTTCATTTTAAAAGGATCATCTTGGCAGCTGAATGGAGGATAGATTGGAAAAAGATTAGTGAGGAGGAGATTAAGTAGAAGGCTTTTGCAATAGTTGGCAATAATAAGTGGGAAGAGGCTCTTCATGGAAGACTTGAAGGGAGGGGAAAAGTTTGAAAAAGAAGCTGTAGAGAATGACATTTAAGAAGGAATAAAATGTTTGCCTTGCTAGAGTAGGTCCAAATTGCAATTAAACAACAAAGTTGTAAGGGTCCTTATAGCTTGGTTTTGTGATTTCTTTGGAAATTACTCTTACAGACTTATATGAACTGACGCTAAGTGAAATGAGCAGAACCAGGAAATCCTTATATACCTCACCATGATACTGTTTGAGGATGTATTCTGATGGAAGTGGATCTCTTTGATAAAGAAATCTAATTCAGTTTCAATTGATCAAGGATGGACAGAAGCAGCTACACCCAAAGAAAGAACACTGGGAAATGAATATAAACTGCTTGCATTTTTGTTATTCTTCCCGGGTTATTTATGCCTTCTGAATCCAATTTTTCTTGTGCAACAAGAGAACTGTTCGGTTCTGCACACATATATTGTATCTAGGATATACTGTAACCTATTCAACATGTATAGGACTGCTTGCCATCTGGGGGAGAGGGTAGAGGGAGGGAGGGGAAAAATCAGAAAAGAAGTGAGCGCAAGAGATAATATTGTAAAAAATTACCTTGGCATGGGTTCTGTCAATAAAAAGTTGTTTAAAAAACAATAATAATAAATAAATAAATAAAAAGAAGAAAAGGAAATTATTCTTACAGAAGGAAGAATCTTACATTTAAAACATGAATACATTAAATTTATTTATTTAGATTTAAAATGAAGTAGAGAATTTATTATGCCTCAGGTCAATCTAAAAAGTCAAAGATGGCAAGTGTGAGCCTCTGACAAGGCAACAGTAAAAACAGACATGGTACCTCCTGACTTCAGAAGATCTCCCTCTGCAAATTCTCCTAGCCTCTCAGAAATAGACATTAATAAGTAGATACCTGCAAAGCAGTGTGGCTCTCCTGGTGACCCAACAAAAAATTGACTTCCTTGGAACTGAAAGCAAGGTTTGGGGCCAGGAAGAAATAAACACATTTATGATGTAAGAAAATACAGAATTCAACCCTTAGAAATTGCAAGCTGAATTTTCCTAGGGCTTTTATCTTTCAGATGTGTGGCTCTACTACACTTCTAAATGAAGGTCCAGTTTCTAGAATCAACATAAAGATAGTGTTCTAGTCCTTACAGTCTGTAAGCAGCATTGCTTCTTCTACACAAAAGAGGTAGCTGTTGTAGCTGCTTAGGAATCTGATCCTGTTGTGACCATTGAGACTCATTAATTGCTACCTGCATTGCTCACTGTAGGTATCAACCATATGGGCATATGGTAATTTGGCAGGGACACAAAAGAACATCTCTGATTTTGAATATTAAAAATGGAAAGAAATATCATTTAGTAACTGCAATAAAACAGTTAAATTTATATTTCTGTTTTCATATTATAGTAATTTTAAATATATTTTCCCCTTTCCTCTTTAGAAACTATTTTTAGTATTAAAAAAAAAAGATTTTATTGCTGTTAAAATGGCCTTCATTTACCTTTATTCCTGCTTCTTCCCTAGTTAGCCATTCCTTATAAAATCAGGGAAAAAAGAGGAAGAAAAATAAAAATGCAGAAAATCCAATCAACATATTTTAAAAATCTGATGTGTAGTGTTCCACAGCCATGGACCCAACCTGTGCAAAGGAATGGGGCGGAAGACAATCTCTTCCTTTTAAAGATAAAGAAACTGAGGGGACTCTAAGAAGGGGCATGATTTGTCTATGGTCAAAATTAATTTAGTGGTAACCAAAACTTGCATTCTGGTCTCTTGACTTTGTCTAAAAATAGTAAGAACTGATTACAAAAAAGGTATTTAAAATTTGCAAAATACTTTACAGATAACTAATTTGATCTGTACCCTCTGACTTAATGACTAGGGAAAGGACTTTAAGTCTAGTCAGTCCTTAAGATGAAATTTTGAGTGTAGGTGACTGAGAAATTTGTCAGATGGAAAGATTTGGGATGAGGGATAATGCATTCAATTTTGGATATATTGAGTTTATTACTTACAGGACATCTAGTTCAAAATGTCCAGTAGACAAGTTGGATATGAAAGTTTAGAGTTTAGAAGAAAGATTAGTTTTGAGTAGTTTTTAAAAATTATTATTAAAGATTTTTACTTTCAAAAGATATGCATGGATAAGTAAAAAGCCTTTGTACAAACAAAACTAATGCAAAGAAGATTAGAAGGGAAGCAACAAACTTGGAAAACATCTTCACAGTTAAAGGTTTTGATAAAGGTCTCATTTCCAAAATATATAGAGAATTGAGTCAAATTTATAAGAAATCAAGCCATTCTCTAATTGATAAATGGTCAAAGGATATGAACAGGCAATTTTCAGATGATGAAATTGAAAATATTACCACTCATGAAAGAGTGTTCCAAATCACTATTGATCAGAGAAATGCAAATTAAGACAACTCTGAGATACCACTCCACACCTGTCAAATTGGCTAAGATGACAGGAAAAAATAATGATGAATGTTGGAGGGGATGCGGGAAAACTGGGACACTAATGCTTTGTTGGTGGAGTTGTGAACGAATCCAACCATTCTAGAGAGCAATCTGGAATTATGCCCAAAAAATTATCAAACTGTGCATACCCTTTGATCCAGCAGTGTTACTTCTGGGCTTATAATCCCAAAAAAGTACTAAAGAAGGGAAAGGGACCTGTATGTGCCAAAATGTTTGTGACAGCTCTGTTTGTAGTGGCTAGAAACTGGAAATTGAATGGATGTCCATCAATTGGAGAATGGCTGGGTAAATTGTGGTATATGAATGTTATGGAATATTATTGTTCTGTAAGAAATGACCAGCAGGATGAATACAGAGAGGACTGGCGAGACTTACATGAACTGATGCCAAGTGAAATGAGCAGAACCAGGAGATCATTATATACTTCAACAACGATACTGTATGAGGATGTAGTCTGATGGAAGTGGATCTCTTTGACAAAGAGATTTAACTCCATTTCAATTGATAAATGATGGACAGAAGCAGCTACACCCAAAGAAAGAACACTGGAAAATGAATGTAAACTATTTGCATTTTTGTTTTTCTTCCCGGGTTATTTTTACCTTCTGAATCCAATTCTCCCTGTGAAACAAGAGAACTGTTTGGTTATGCAAACATATATTGTATCTAGGATATACTGCAACATATTTAACATACATAGGACTGCTTGCCATCTAGGGGAAGGGGTGGAGGGAGGGAGGGGAAAAATCGGAACAGAAGCAAGTGCAAGGGATAATGTTGTAAAAAAAATTACCCTGGTATAGATTCTGTCAATAAAAAGTGTGTGTGTGTGTGTGTGTGTGTGTGTGTGTGTGTGTATATATATATATATATATATATATATATATATATATATATATATAAATAAAAAAAAAAACATTGCTCCTTGCATAGTTTGTGTTCCAATTTTTCCCCTTCTTCCCTCTACCTCCTGCCCTAGATCCAAGGAATCCAATACATGTTAAAAATATATGTTAAATACAGTTATCATGCTGCACAAGGAAGATCAGATCAAAAAAGAAAGAAAATAAATAAGAAAAAAGATAGAAATCAGCAACAATAAAAGTCCTCTTTTAGGGTGCAGCTATCTCTCTTCATTACAAGATTATGGGAACTGGCCTGGATCACCTCATTGTTGATGAGAGCCTTGTCCATCAGAGTTGATCATCGTATAGTCTTGTTGTTGCCATGTACAATGATCTCCAGCTTCTGCTCATTTCACTTATCATCAGTTCACATAAGTCTCTCCAGGCCTTTTTGAAACCATCCTGCTGGTTGTTTCTCATAGAACGATAATATTCCATAACATTCATATACTATAAATTATTTAGCCATTCTCCAGCTGATGGGCATCCACTCAGTTTGAATAATTTTGAAGCAGTTTGTTTTAGATTTTCTTCAGCAAAATGGCCTTCTAGTTTTGTTATTTTCTATCACACATACAGAAATGCTATTCTGACTATTTTAGTGTACACAGGGCCTTTTTGTCATTGATCTCTTTTGGGTCATAGGATTATTGCCATTTATTTTTGTCACTTATTTGCATAGTATTGTACTAATTTTTAGCACTGCAAACATGCACAGCCCCTTTTCTTTTTTTTTTTTTTTTTTAATTTTTTATTTAATAATTACATTATATTGACACTCATTTCTGTTCCGATTTTTTTTTTCCCCTCCCTCCCTCCACCCCCTCCCCTAGATGGCAAGCAGTCCTTTATATGTTGGATATGTTGCAGTATATCCTAGATACAATATATGTTTGCAGAACCGAACAGTTCTCTTGTTGCGTAGGGAGAATTGGATTCAGAAGGTATAAATAATCCGGGAAGAAAAACAAAAATGCAGATAGTTCACATTCGTTTCCCAGTGTTCTTTCTTTGGGTGTAGCTGCTTTTGTCCGTCATTTATCAATTGAAACTCAGGTCTCTTTGTCAAAGAAATCCACTTCCATCAAAATATGTCCTCATACAATATCGTTGTCGAAGTGTATAATGATCTCCTGGTTCTGCTCATTTCACTTAGCATCAGTTCATGTAGGTCTCTCCAAGCCTCTCTGTATTCATCCTGCTGGTCATTTCTTACAGAGCAATAATATTCCATAACATTCATATACCACAATTTACCCAGCCATTCTCCAATTGATGGGCATCCATTCATTTTCCAGTTTCTAGCCACTACAAACAGGGCGCACAGCCCCTTTTCATAGTCAACCTGGACAGATCTAAATTTGACTTTAGAGAAACAGATCAGCCCTGAAGGGCAAGGATCCCTGGGAGGAACTGAAGAGTGGAAAAAGGGGTAGTCCTATAGGTATTGCATGGCTTCTTGCTGTTCTGATTGCCCCAGTTATTACCATTTTTAAAAGTGTACATTATGAATAATTGCTTTTATATCTACAATTTTATATTTTCAATGTTTCATTTGTGCCTAAAAGGAACGTTTTTGTCTGATCTTTTGGAATAAAATATAACTTTTCCTTTTGCCGAGTTGTTTGTACTCAGATTTTGTGAGATAACAAATTAAGAAAATAAATAGAAATACATTTAAAGATCTGCTGAATTTCATAGTAGTTATTTTTTTCAATCAGTATAACTATTCGACATTAAAAAGGGACCTTCATGCTTTAAAAGTGTGGGACCATTCATTGTGTTAGATTGTATCTAGCTATTCAGTGAAATGGTAAATTTCTTAGTTTGGGGGAAGCATATGTGATAGCACCATATTTGCATTTCCAGGGTAGTTTGGCTTTTTTATATTGATGTTCAGATTTTCCTGTTGTCTTAAAATATATATACCCTTCATCCCATCCCACCTTCATTGCATCTCTGACAAAGCTCTCTCAAGGGTCAGGGAAGGTATGGAAGGGAAGAGAATTAGCATTTATATAGAAGCTATGTGCCAAGTGCTGTTTCTAAGCTTTACAAATATATTATCTCAGTTCATCCTCATAGCAATTCTGTAAAGTAGGTGCTGTTATCCCTTTTATATAATTGAGGAAATGGAGTCAAATCGAGATTTAAGTGTGAATCAGTTTACTATGTGAAACAAGATTTGAATTCAGGTCTCCCATACTCCAGGCCCAATTCTCTCAAGCTAAACAGGATGTATGCTAGAAAGACTACTGTACTTACATGCTGGATCAACTGCTGTAACAGCTGAGTTGTTAGGAACATCAATTATTAAGATTATGAATATTAAAAACATTTTGTCAAGTCATAAAGTATTTTTCAAATATAAGACATTATTCGCCTTAGATTAGTCTTGTAATTTGTGACACATAACTTAGGCAATGAATTGTGTACTGTTCTTTATTTGTGTAATCTTGTGTTGCCAACTATGTCGTAAACCTGTAAATCAGTTAGTTTGTTTATATCTGGCTCCTACTTCATTAGGTGCATAGGACTACATTAGGGGGTGTTTAGGAATAACAAAAGTGAAAAGCAGTCAATTGAAAAATGATTCATTTGACTCATTAAAAAGCACCTCATTTGTCCAGTGTTGTTGACGCTTTTTCATAGCAGTAAGCTTTCTAAATAGCCAAAGTTTACTTTTTTTTTTTTTTTTGGATGATATAGTTGGCGTTTGGTGACTTACCCAGGACACAGCCAGGAAATATTAAGTGTCTGAGGCCAGATCTTCAGAGTTGGTGCCCTATCCACTGCACCACCTAGCTGCCCCTAGATTACTTCTCTATGTGAAAAAAAAGCATTAAAAAAATTTTAATCATTTAATGCAGAGCTTTTAAAAGAAGCATTATTCACATTTCTACTTTTTTAGGTCACATGTATTGGATACTTTTTTTTTCTTGATATTACACACATATATCATTATGAATAGCTAGTACTATATAAATACTACTTTAAGGTTTTAAGGGAAAGATCAAAGTGAGGGGCAGAGATAAGATGGATAGTGTCATGGAAATAATAAGCATGAACTTAAGACTTTAAAAGAATAAAGGCTAGAAAGGGCTGGTGGGCTGTGATCTCTGGGGTCAGGTAGAGTTGCACATGACTGAAAAACAAAAGTTTGCAAATGTAAATAATTTGTTATTTCGTTTGATTCTCATAATGTTATCAGGTACTATGATTATTGATAAATTATAAAGCTTTGAGGGACTTTTGAGGTGTGGAGCTATTTGCCTTCATACCCCTGATCATAGTGCACTTTGAATTTTTGTCTTTTTATAATTTTCTCCCTCATTATCAGACTTTGACTTCTTCTGGTGTACCTGTTTCTAGCAGTTTCCTTACATTTTCCCCTTCTAATGTTTTTTTTTCCCCTTATCTGATAAAATCTGGAAACCATAAAATCAGACTTGCTAGAAATATGCAAATTAAAGAGTAAATGTACTCAGAATGAGGATTTGAGGGTTACTCCTGAATAAACCTCAGGCAACTTTTATCTGTATTTTAGAATTCTTGACAATATTCTAAGTCATAGTATTCTACATCAATTACTTCTGTTTAAAAAGGCATCAGTTATACTTTTTTGCTAATGAAGTACATAGGAAGGAATTCTGTGTATGGCTGCCAATCTCTTCATCTGCTTAGTTTTGATTAAATGGACAATTTTTTTTTAAAAAAAGATTCTTTTATTGCTATATTACTATACTTTTTATTTTTTTTTGCTGAGGCAATTGGGGTCAAGTGAATTACTATACTTTTTAAATGTGTTTTTTGACAGAGTTTTATTTTGTCAAAGTATTTTGCTAGATCAGTGGCATAATTTTTTTGTTAACAATATGAACAATTAGACTAATATAGTTTCCGCGATAAAAATTCCTGATATATTTTTGAATGGACAACCATTTGGAGATTCCTTTCTCTAAACTTCTTCTCATGGCTCTTGAAAGGAATTTGTTTTTAATTTTTAAATTATTTTTAATTCTTAAATTTTGACTGTTATATGCTTGTTTAGCTAGATATGAAATACACCTCCATTGGTGCTGAGACCTATAAGTAAAACTAAGAGGTGGTAATTCCACACATTTGGTCATTCATTCATTCATTATCTTTCTTGCAAGTTTATTGATTAAGCAAATCCTAGGCAAATCTTATCCTTCCTGGGCCCTAATTGCCTTACTTGGAAATGGGGGAAGGCTAGAGTAGAAAGTTGCTGGGATCCCTTTCAGCTCTAAATCAGGACCCTATCATCCTTTAAGTACCTACTATGTGAATTGAGTACACTGGGAGAATTACAGAGATAAATTAGTCATAGTTTGTACTTCTAGGACCATTCAGGGATAAAACATTGATACATACAAATAGAAGTTAGAAAAGCTAGACACATAATAGGAAGAAAAATTATTAGGCTATTGAGTGAAGTAGACATCCCCTCCATTTGGAAGAAATCAGGAAATGACCAATAGCCTCTTAGGACTTGAGAGACGAGAGTGATGGGAAAAGATGCATAGGAAACAGTGAATAATGGTGTAGATGTCTACAGAAGATTGGAAGTATAAGTTTGTTTCCAGTATAGCATGCATATAGAAGAATGGTGTGAAATTAGCCTCCAGAGTTAGGGATGAAGGAGTCTTAACTGTCATCCTAATTGTTCTTCCACAAAGCCCCAAATAGACATGATTTTTTTCTTTTTTAGTTCATTCTGTGCTACCAGCATAGTTGGACAAGGCAATCCCCGAGAGTCCAAGAAGTAGTACTTCCTGTAATAGGAAAAGATCACATTGTACCATGTTGTGGCCTCCACGGATGACAGCAAAACCATAAATGTTCTTGTCCTCTGAGGTCCACGGGAAATGTTCCAGTGGGTCAATTAACACAGAACACGCTATTTTGAATAGACACTGTACCTAGCAGGAAGACAGAGTTCTTCTGCCCAATTTGTACGTAGTCTTTGAAGCTACCTTTTTTTAAATATTCTTTTCAGGTGAAGTCATACTACCCTGTGAAGGGATATTAGATTTCTGTCAGTTTTTTTTGTTGTTGTTGTTGTTTGTTTGTTTGTTTGTTTGTTTTGTTTTTGGATGGGTTCATATTTTTGACCATACAAGTGTAGAAAAGCATGTAGCTGAAAACCATTAATTTTTAAATTTGCAATGCAGAAAAGCCCTGGTTGCCATAATATTAACAGTTGCAGAAAAGAAACACATGACCAACAAGCCAAAAACCGAAGTACAGATACCCATGTATGGTCCAGAAGGTTTTTGTACTATCCTTCCCTTCTCTAAATCTATCCTTTATCCTTGAGGCTAGGCTCCAGTCATATGATCATGCATCTGGAGCTGTAAGGGATTTTAAAGGTCATCCATTCCAATCCCCTCCTTTACAGATGAGGAAATAAGCTGAGGGAGATTTAACAAGGTTATTCAGGTAGTAAGGATTTCAACCTGGAGCTTGAATTTCCAGAGCCAAAATGCGCTTTCCACAGCCTTCTACCTCCTGGGAATATTTCTCAGATACTTTAGGTCTTTGAGTTCTTATAGTAATTATTATCTGCACTACTTAATTATCACTTACCACCTACTGCCAGTTAACTTTATTTTGTCTATAAGGCTTGGTCGCCAACAAGTTTAAGCTCCTCAAGGATGAGCCTATTATTCTTTATTTTTGTATCTTTTCATAGTGGTATTTGTACAAGTTACAACAGTCAATCAACCAATATGTATGAAGCATCTATTATTCATTGCTGTGACTGACTTGTAGGCCTGGTTGGTGTCTACCATGGTGGTCTACCATTTTAACTTCCGTCCTTTTCCCCCCATTCTTCCACCATCACAACTGTCTATGGGATCATAACAGGCTACTTTATCATTATTTGGTGAGGTATGACTAAGGGTTCAGTTTCTCCCTCTGTGAAATTCAGGGGAGGGAGGAAGCATTTAAAGTCAATTCAAGAAGTATTTATTAAAAAGCCTTACTTTGCCAGATTGAACTAGATCATTTCCAAGTGCTAAGTTCTAAAACTCTGAGTTATAGGAAAAGAGACCCAGAGTAACTTGTTTAAGGTCATATAAATAGTAAGTAATAGATCCAGTATTTAGTACAGCTTCCTCCTCATGTACTATCCTGAATCTATGATTTTCTTTTGAGAAGTTGTCTTCTGAGTAATTGCTTGTTGACTACAATATGAATTAAGATTATGTGCTGGAAGCAGTTATGGAGAAAGTAACTTGTTTATAAACACAGTGTTTTATTTTTATAAAAAGGGTTTTGAATTGAGCCCTCTCTCAGTAGCTCCCCATTTGAAGCCTGGCTGATTACCTATTTGGTTGGCTGCCTTTCCTACTGTTTTTGGGAGGTGAAGTAGGTCGACCTTCTGGAAGAGGCTTACTTCTTGCAGCTTTGGAAACCAAGCAGCTAAACTTGTGGTTAGGGATTTGGATGGGGAGAGATGTGGATTGATTTTTTTAAGAGACATTTACATTCAGATACATCCCCTTTAAAGCAAAATTTCAGTGCTGATAGACTGCTAAATTTTTTCCTATTAAATTAATTTCCAGGAGTAGGTACAAATTGCTTTATCCCATTTTTCTGTATCAGAATGGGCAGTGCTAGTATAGAACATTAAGTACCGTATTAGGAACAGGACTATATTACCAGGTTGTTGAAAAATGTACTTGGAGTACTATTTGTGGTGTTTCTGGAGCAGGATGTATTGTAGAACAAAGCTGTCTTCTCTCACCTGAGAAAGAAATTTGGAGCATTATGGATTTGGTTAAAGACACCAGGATCCAACCTTTCTGCATATCTTTTCTTTTTTTTTTCCCCAAAGAAAGAAAAACAACCCTAGTAGGGAGGAGACTAGGTCAGCATGTGGCAAATGAAGTGATCCCGACTTAGCAATGGCTACAGCTGTGAGGATAATGAGGCAGGCTTAGCTGGCATATGAGCTGGGCAATTATGAGAGACAAATTGGATGTGCATAGTTTACCTCTAAAGGCACGGACATCATCAACACTTCCTTGTACCTTGTATTTTGTCCTGAAATTTAGGTTCCTCTTGGCAGCTCATCTTTTTAAATGGTCTCTTGGATCCATCTTTCCTCTGTTTTCCTACTGCCATCACCCAAGCTCAGGCATTCAGTTATTACTCTGCCTTTGATTATTACAGTAGCCTCCAAATTAGTCTCCTTGCTTCTAGTATTTAAATCTTTTTACCCCCTTTCTGCCAGTGACATCATTGATGTCCCAGTTATGTATGCTTTCTGGTTTTCCCCACCACGATTAATCTCCTATGATTTTTCTAGAATTCATTGCTACTTATGGTCTAATTTGCCCTAGGTAAGAAATAGCTTCTTGAATACAAAGATGCTGTCTTGGTCATTTTTTTTGTCTCCTCAGTCCCCAAGCAAGAGTTTTTCCTGGTCCTTCCTGTGTTCCTAACAGACTCCTGTTAGACTGTCAACTGTTAGTCTAACTGTTAGAAATCATGCTGCTTCCAGGTCTCTTGCAGACTCTTCTCTCTTGTCTTTTACATTTGTGTGATCATTCAACTGAAATTATGACTCTGAGGACAGTGATCAATCAAAGTTGGTTCTATTCTTTTCTGCTGTTTTGATAGGTCTACGTTTCAGTTCCTATTGGTGCTTATAATGGCTTCTGCCTTCCTTAATGGATCCTAATTTAGAGTTTCTGAATACATATTTTAAATTCATTTATTTAAATTTTTAGATTTATGGAATAAATCAAGCATTTTCATAACATAGTACAATAAAAAAGATTGCATACGAAATTGCAAATTCCTTGTGTACAGGGACATTCACTAAAAGTCGTTCTTAAAAGAGTATTGCCATTACTATATACAATACTTTCTTAGTTCTGCTTGTTACACTCTTTCTTCATTATTTTATTTTAAATCTTTCCATGTTTTTCTGAAGTCATTGAGTCCAGTAGTATTCCATCACATTCATATAACTCCACTTGTTTGGCCATTCTCCAATTGCTAGGTATCCCTTCCATTTCCAGTTCTTTGCTATTACAAAGAAAGCTGCTATAAATGTTTTAGAACACATAGGTTCTTTTCTTTTTTCCCTGAATCATCTTTGGAAATAGACCTAGTAGTTGAAGGGTACAATCAGTATATAGAGAGCATCTATATGTTAAAAGCCCTACAAGATCGAACTTGGTTCAAGACCCCCCAGTGACTCACTGTTTTGTCCCTGCAGGCCTTTGGCTGTCTCTTTGTGTGATCTTAAAAGATAGCAAAGCTTATTTCTGATTCTCTTTAGACTTCTTGGTCACTGTTTTCAGTTTGCTGGAGTGGATGTGAGAGAATTAGGGTCTTCTGACCTTTTATTCTCATATTGACTGGAAGTGTCTATTCAGACCCTTAAGGATTTCCATTAAGACTATCTGCTTTCAGTCCTAAGTGTTCTTATCTAGAGAAGGAATTATGCAAAGTTTTGAATTTTTCTACCATTGAACATTGCAGCTTTAATATCTTAAGCCCTCTTTGCATAACCCAACATAAACAGAAGTCATCCCAAAGCTCTACATAATTTCTTAACTGAGGGAATATGTAGGAAGTTAGGAAGCCAATATGCTTTGTCCAACTCCACCTAATTCCTCGGAACAAAGGCCTATTTTACCAGCGGCTTGTGTGCACTGCTGAGTGTAGCTAGTGCTTGGTGTGCCTATGGAATTGTGGACAGGGCTTTCTTTGGACTTGGTGATCTGCACCAACTGGGGGCCCTTTTCAATTCTTTCTGGAGCCAGAAAGACCCAATCCTATTTAAGGCATTCCAGAACCCTGCTAGTGATCTTGAGACCAGCTGTCTTGTTTTTGTGTAGGAGGAGGAGAAGGAAGAGGATGAAGAGGAAGGAGAAAGGAGGAAGGATTAATTTTGTTCATAGGGTCCAGATTCTGTAAATTCACCCTATCTGCATATATTCCAGAGGTGCATGATTCTCTCTCTCTCTCTCTCTCTTTTTTTTTTTTTTTAAATGATCCACGGGTATTGCAGGAATAAGCTAAAGGCAAGTTCGAGCCTTCTTAAATCTCTATAAATCTCTCTGTGATAAATAAAGACTTCATGCCTGAGAAGTGTCAATGTGAGACATTTTTTCTCATAAACATGTTAAGTAACCATCAGTTATTCCTCAATTATTCACATGGTCCTCATGACTAATCAACAGATGGGAAAGTAGTACTTGGTGGAAGGGTCCAAACAATCTTTTGTCGTCTTCTTTGGAAGTAGGTGGGTGTAGCTAGCCTAAATAAATGAAATAGCACACTTGCTCTAGAGTAGCTTCTCTTATAGATCAGAACAGAATCATGGATTTGATGAGGACCATATCCAGCACACTTTGGGAGCCACAGGAATACTGATTTCTAGGGACATCCTTATGCAACCAGTGTACATTCCAGAAACTTTGATTAGTCGTGATCAGACCTGAATAATGCCCAGCAGGAAATTTTCCATAATGACAATGTGTCCCTAATTTTCTCCAGTTAAAATATGTATATATTTTGATCCTGTGGTACAACAGTTTTATTACTATTTGAAGGTAGGGAACTGACAAATTAACTTCCAGGGAACTTTTCCAATTCATAAACTTTCTGGAAGTTGATGGTTTCTCTGGGGGAGATCATTGTTCTTGTTCATTCTAGTAGTCAGTATGGATGGTTCAGTGGATAGAGTGCTGGGCCAGGACTTGAGAAGACCTGAATTCCAGATCCAGTTTCAGATACTTACTGTGTCACTCTGTGTAAGTCATTTAACCCTGCTTGCTTCCCTTTCCTTATTTATTAAAATGGATTGAAGAAGGAAATGGCAAAGCATTCCATTTTCTTGGCCAAGAAAACCCCAAATGAGGTCTCAGAGAGTTGAACATTATCAAAACAACAGTGAATATCCTAGTGAAGCTGATCCACAATACTGCTACACACACACACACACACACACACACACACACACACACACACACACAAACTATCCCCTTAGATGATGTTAACATTTCATTTTTCTTTCATAAACAATAGTAATACATACAAAATAAATAATATAAAATGTGATTATTCTAATTTTTAAAAAAGTATTTGCCTGGGTTTGCATCCATTAGCTAGAAATAGTTCTTCTTGGTATAATCAGGCTAGAAGTCTTGTAGAAACACATAAACACCATTAGAGAAATTAGATTATTATCTGGGTGAGTTATCACAGGTGAAGCTGAGGTGATGTATCTTTCAGAGGTAATCCTGAGAGTCCACTATGAGGTAAATGCATTGCTTGCCCTCATCTGGGTTTACCTTAACAAGCCTTTTTTGTCCCAAACCAGGGGATTGGAGGCCAGGAGATTGGTGTCATGTCAGTACAATTAATATACTCAAGACATTTTTTCAGGATTAGCTAAAAGGTAAATTAATTAAGTAAACTGCTTTGCCCTAAGAATAGTAAGATTAGCTATATCCAATTGCCTCAGTTGCTAATATTCAAGGATTACCACTGGCCCCAAATGATCCTTTCTGAGAAGGGCACATTCATGTAAAAGAACTTTAGTGCAAGGCCTTAAACATCCCTATATAAAGTCCATTAAATCTATGAAAACCCTACTATGTGACAGGCATTATGCTAGTGCTGAGAATACAAAAAGAGGCGAAAGCTTCTCCTCTCTGGCTTGTGAGACACAAGAGAACAATACACAAACAAGCCCTATGCAAGGTTAATAGGAAATACTCTAGAGGAAAGGTGCTACAATTGAGGAGATGGGTTTTAGCTGGGACTTAAAGGGAGACTATTAGGACAGGTATGGAGGACAGTCATACCCCAAATTAGGAAATGGAGTGTTTTGCTTGAGAAACTGCATGAAACGGTTAAAGTTACCGTATCGTGGAATATGTGGTTATTGGGATTATGAAGTATAAGGAGACAGGGATGGGGGGTGGGGAAGAGGTTATAAAGCGCTTTGTAAGGCTAAGAGATTTTATTGAGCAGTATAGTGACATGGTCAGACCTTTACTTTGGGAAGATCATTTTGACCCATCTTCAGAAGGGCCCTGGCAGTAATTCAAACATGAGGTGATGGGCACCAGAGTCAGAGTGAAGAAGGGATATATGAAAGGGATGTTGTAAAGGTGAAACTCAATGATCTTGGTGATAAATTGGATATGGGAGGTGAGAGGGAGTGTGAAGTTAAGGATAATGCCTAAGTTGTGAGTCTGTTTGACTGGGAAGATGATGGTACCTTTAACATTAATGGGGAAGTGTAGAAGAGGCGTGGTTTTAGGGGGGAAATAATGGGTTAATTTTTGGACATTTAAAAATATATACTAGATGTTTAATTTTTGAAGTATCTAATAGGCAGTTGGAGATGTAAGACTGGAGGTCAGTAGAAACATTAGGGCTGCATAAGTGAATTTTGAGAATCATTAGCATAGAGATCTTAATTGAATCCATGGGAGCTGATGAGTTCACCAAGTGAAATAGTATAATAGAAGAAGAAAGAGGGGCCCTGTGAGAAAGCCATAATTAGCAGGCTTTTACCTGGATGAAGAATCAGCAAAGGAATCTGAGAAGGGGCAATCAGATAATTAGGAAGAGAACTAGGAGAGAGTAATGTCCTGAAAACCTAGAGAAAAGCATGTCAGGGAAAAAAGGATGATGGGCAGGGTTAAAGACTTCAAAAAGGTCAAGAATGATAAAAATTGAGAAAAGGCTATTAGATTTGGCAATTAAAAGATAGAAATTTTGAAGAGAACAATTTCAGTGGAATGCTTAGGGGTCAGAGACCACAGTGAGTGAAAAGGAAGTAGAGAAACCTATTGGAGATTGCCTTCTTGAGAAGTTTAGCCACAAAAGGGAGAAGAAATATGGGACAATGATTATCAGGGATTAATGATTCAAGTAAGGATTATTTTTTAGGATGAGAAGATCCTTATTTCCTCGTCTGTTTGTGGGCATTAAGGAAATAACCAGTAGTTAGAGAGAAATTGGAGCTAAGAGTGGGGAAGATCGCTAGAGGACAAAGAATAAAATAGAGTCACTTTTACTTGTAGAGGGACAAAGAGAAAGAAGGGTACTTTTTTCTATAATGGGTGAAAAGAGATAGTGGCAGAAGACATTTAGGACATATGAGATGAGGAGAAGATGGAGTACATAGAGAACAGCTTCATTTTTTTCCAGTAAAATATGAGGTAGGGTTCTCAGCTGAGAAGGTGAGGGCCCAGAGGGTCATGGAATGAAAGATTTGGAAGAGCTGCTGTGGTGAATGGGACAGTGAGTTAATCAGGGAAGTATAAAAGTATTAGCTTGCACCAGGGATAGTCCAGTTGAGCTTATGTAACATATCTGTAGAGAGTGGATCTAATCAGCGTAGTTTTTTTTTTTTTTTAATTTTTTATTTAATAATTACATTATATTGACACTCGTTTCTGTTCCGATTTTTTTCCCCCTCCCTCCCTCCACCCCCTCCCCTAGATGGCAAGCAGTCCTTTATATGTTGGATATGTTGCAGTATATCCTAGATACAATATATGTTTGCAGAACCGAACAGTTCTCTTGTTGCGTAGGGAGAATTGGATTCAGAAGGTATAAATAATCCGGGAAGAAAAACAAAAATGCAGATAATTTACATTCGTTTCCCAGTGTTCTTTCTTTGGGTGTAGCTGCTTTTGTCCGTCATTTATCAATTGAAACTCAGGTCTCTTTGTCAAAGAAATCCACTTCCATCAAAATATGTCCTCATACAATATCGTTGTCGAAGTGTATAATGATCTCCTGGTTCTGCTCATTTCACTTAGCATCAGTTCATGTAAGTCTCGCCAGTCCTCTCTGTATTCATCCTGCTGGTCATTTCTTACAGAACAATAATATTCCATAACATTCATATACCACAATTTACCCAGCCATTCTCCAATTGATGGGCATCCATTCATTTTCCAGTTTCTAGCCACTACAAACAGGGATCAGCGTAGTTTTTTGATTTTTCTCCACCAACCTCCAACACTATGGGTGTATAACTAAGCGCAGTTGATGTCGGAATGGTGGCAGGGCAGGCAAGAGAATTACAGAAAGAGAAGAGGTACCATGGAATATGGGAAGGACCAGGTCTCATCTTTGTTCCTCTGCTTACCATCTGTGTGACTGGTTTCCTTAACCTGTTTCCTTCCCTAGGAAATGGGATGTGTATCTAAGGATTGTTCTGAGGAAAAGTGATAGAACATGTGAAAGCCCATTGAAAATGTTAAGTGCCATGCAGGTATATGGTATTGGAACCCAGGTCCCTTAGAGTACATTTCTACTTGTTGTGCCTTCAGGAAGTCTTCTCTTACTACTCCAGCCCACACTCCTCATTGCCTTCTTGTAGCATTTATAGTCAGTATGAAGAAGGGACCTCGAAACTCTAAAAATCCTTGAAGGAGAAAATCTCCTTCACTTCTGCCTCAGTGAGGGACCCCGCAGGGGGGACAGTTTCATCCTATTATCTAGGTGGGGTTGGTTCAGTCCTAAAACTCTTTAATTCCATTCAAATTCAGCTCAAGCTGAAACCCAGCTTGTAGAACTCCACCCATGAGCCCCCTTCAGCTTATAGCCAAATCTCCTATTATAAAAGAGTCAAACTAAAATCCTCTCTTTGCAGAGGTTCCAAACATGCCATGCTATGCCAAACCATGCCATGCCAAGGAAACCTCTACCCTCTGGAATAATATGCTTTTCCAGTGTTATCCTGTCTATATCCCCACCTAATTCCCTAACAAGACTTTATGTCTCTCTGTCAGAATTTCTAACCTTACTTCCCAATCCCTATAATAAACCTTTTATCAGTCTAGGTTTTCAGGTCTGTAAATTCCTTTGCAAGGAATCTCTGCGCCACCAGAAGGGGGTTCCCCAAACTCCCTACCCTTGTGCCGAATTTCAAGGGGGTGCAAGTGAGCCAAACCTCTCCATTTGGTTCCCTGAATCCCGAACTTGCCACTAGACCTTATCATTTAACCCTCTGACCACCAGAAATCCTAATCTCATTTTGGTTCCCTAAGTCTAGACTTTATCATTTGGTTCCCTATAAAAGGGAACCCCCAAACCTAAACCTCATCATATTACATGTTTCTTTAGTGCTTTTAAGTTTTATTAAACACAAATATCATTCCCATTTTATAAGTAAAGAAATGGTGACTATAAAAGATTGAATTCAGTAAACATTTATTAAGCATTAACATATGCCAGGCACTGTGGTGAGCACAGTGGATATTAAAAAAAAAAAAATTCAGTCATTACTTTCAAGGAGCTTACTTTCTAACGGTAAAGATGACATGAAAATAGATAATATGGAAAACAAACTATAATAGGATAAATAGGAAGTAATTAACAAAGGGAAAGCACTGTAATTAAGAGGAGTTGAAGGAGGCTTCTGCCTGGGGTGGGGATTTTAGTTGGGACTTAAAGGAAGCAAGAAGGGAAAGTATCGTAGGAATGGGAGAGACAGAGAAAGAGAGAGAAAGAGAGAGGTGATAGCAATAAGAGAAAGGAGAAGAAAGATAAGAAATAAGAGAGAAAGAGAAACTGAATGAGGGAATGAATGCTTGGAGTTGAGGGATGGAGTGTTTTGTGTTTGGATACAGCCAGAAGATCAGTGTCACTATGTGTTGGAATTATTTAGTGATGGGGCTGAAAGACAGGCCTCCTGATGGCTATGTGTAAGTACCTCTTGACAGTTTAGCATTGAATTGTTCTCTCATTGTTTCTTGGTTTGAAAATTATTACCTGTATTCTCTTGTTAGTTCTTCTCTGTCTCCTATATGCCAACCTCTCCATCTTCAACAACTACCTTGACTTACTGCATGACTAATGGATGCTAATAACATTTTTCAGATACAGACACATGAATAGTAACACAAAAATGGTACAAGTGAAAGTGCTGCCCAGCTTTCAGGTACAAACCAGAGGAGACATTAGAATATGCAATTAATCTGGAAAGGTTCCTTGGATGAAGGGGCTATTGCTTGGGTGAATGTTGGGATGTACCTACCTCAATCCCAAAGCAGTAGAGGGATGATTCCCCATTGTTATCTGTGCTTCCTCTTCATTGGTGTGGGCAATTGAAACATGATTTTGTGTGTGTACATGTATATGTATATATACATATAATTAGTATATGGGAATCTTGCTACATGAAAACTCAAGTTCATTCAATAAACATGTATTAATGGATAAATTAAAGAGTATTGGTTTTCTGTGTAAGAGTTTTTTGCTTAACAAAAAAATTTCACAATGAAAGTCCTAGAATTATATAACTCCCTTAATGCATTTTAAATTGGATTTGATTTCTAGAATTTCACTTAACAAATAATTTTTCTAGGGCACAGCTAATACTAGAAGTTAGGAACAAGGGGACATTGGGTTGTTTGGCTAGGTACCTGTATCCCCAGGCAAGGACAAAGCTTTAGTTTACTGGGACTATTCTTCTTGGAAGTAACTCCCTTTATTCCCCTCCCCTTTTGCTTATTCTATTCTCCTGTCACTAAGGTCACCTTGACCTAGTGAGAACTGTTTCTCCTACCCATTGCACCTGAATTGGAGCAATAACTATTTTCTATTTAGAGACACTTTGGACTGATGCCAAGACTGTTTTTCATTCTTTTTTCTTATTCATTCTATATCTCTTCCTCACATTTTATTTATTTATCTTTTCATTTTTTAAAACTTCTTTCCCTTTCCCTTATTTCCTATTATTCCTTTTCTTCATACTTCTCCAAAGCACTTTATGCCAACTACTCCGTTCAAATGTTAAAGAAAATTAAAATTAATTTTGTCTGAAGAAATTTTTAGAATTTCCTTATTGCTTCTGAAATGAGTAGAGATGTCTTTGGGGTTTCATAAAACCAGCTATGTGTTGTAGCCCACCCTCATGGCAAAAGAGAGTTTGGTGTACCTTTAGGGAGTAGTGACTTGAGCACTAAACTTATCTTCATTTTTAAAAGAAGTTTTATTGACAGTTTTTGTTTTTACATTACTGTTATTTCTGAATAGAATTCTCTACCTTCCCTATTCAAATTTAAAACAACATGAATAGTTCAACAAAGCTAACCTGCAGACCCACTTGTCTAATTCAAACGCACTTATGATGTAAATCCTAAGGCTGTTCAAAAGAGGAAAGGGAAGTACTATATTTCATCCCTTGGCTCCTTATTTGTATACATTCTCATGCATTTACATGACTTAATGCAAACAATCTCAAATTGCAAATAGATGACCTTCATTCTAGCCTTTTATATCCAGGCTAGAAGCAGTTCCACATATCTAAAATTTTAAACTATAGGGTTTAGTGGTACTATACATGCCACCTGTGACTTACACAAAAAAAAAAAAAATCTCTGTGTCCAAGGCAAGCCCAATAAACTTTGGATAGAAAATCTGCATCCAGATGTTTTTATAACTGAAACCTTCTGGGAAGAAGGTAGCCTGCTTCCTCTTAAAATAGCGCATTCCATTTCTATATAGTATTAATGGTTAGGAAGTGACAAGATTTTTAGGTGGAAGTAAAATAGCATCTTGTTTGGGAGACAAAGAGAAGTGGAGTGCATTACTTGCCCACTTTTAGAGAAACCAGTATGGTTCTAAGAGGCTTGCTTGTATTACGCCTTGACAATCAGCTAAAAATTGAGTGGCTAGCAGAGCTGATGAGTACATATTTTCTTTTTTCCCTTTATTAATTTTTTTTGGTTATACATGTATATTAACTTTTTAAAAACACATTTTAAGGAACTGGAGACTTGATAAGGGACTTTTCCAGGATCACATAGTACATGTAAAAGACCCAGGATTCAAGGCTAACCTTTGATGGGTTTTGAACTTGGATTTAATCATGGGTGCTTCTGCCATTTTTGAGATCAGCTCATTATGATAATATGTATTTAAAAAGTTTTATAGAAAGTTGGGTGGTTCAGTGATTGGAGCACTGGACATGTGAATTTAAATCCAGCCTCGGACATATTAGCTATGTAAATCTGGGCAAGTTACTTAACTGCTGTTTGTCTCAATCCATTGGAAAAGAAAATGGAAAGTTACTCTAGTATCTTGGCAAAGAAAAGCCCCATGCACAGGATTTTTGTGCCATGGAAGATGGCATCATGAAGAATCAATGATTAAACCACAAAAAGTTACCTGTGACCACACATCAATAGGACAACCACATAATCCCATGTTAGTTAGTCTGTGGCTTTTTTTTTTTTCCTCACTAATTGTGACAGGTATCACCATTTAGTACAAAAGTATCCCTATTTCTAGGAATGAGAGGTGATGTAATGGTGATATAAATAGGAGTTAATGAGAAGTGATGATAGGGTATACTCAAATAGAATGTAACCCAGTATTCCTTTTTATTCAGGTACTTTAATTCTTCTTAGAAAATAGGTTCTAAAGAAAAGGATTTAACTATCTTTTGTATAAATTCAATGAAGTGATGATTTTTAAAGAGAAAAAAAAGAGTTTAATTCACTTATGCCCAGGTCATTGAATGGAAATATAATAGGAGTTCATGGTGAAGTTTATTTTAATATTGTCTATTAGATTTTACTTACATATATGATTGCTAGGCGTTTTTTCTTTTAAAATCTTATTTGATGTTTTATTCCCAATTCAATGTAAAAAAAAAACAAAACCATTCTATCCCCACCCTGCCTCTGATTTTGGATTCCAACTCCCTTTTTCTCCTGAGAATGTAAGCAGTTTGACATAGGTTTTATATATACATGTGTAGTTTTGCAAAACACATTTCCATGCAAGCATTCTGTGAGAAAGAAAAAGCAGATAAGAATATATAAAGAAAGTAGGGGAAAAAGTATCTTTGATCTTCATTCAGGCTCTGAGTTCTTTATCTGGAGATGGACAGCTCTTTTCATCACAAGTCCTACAGAATTGACTTAGATCATTGCACTGCTGAGAATAGCCAAGTTATTCCTAGTAGATCCTCATACAATATTGCTGTTACTATGTACAATCTTCTAGTTCCACTCATTTCACTTTGCATCAGTTCATGGAAGTTTTTCCATGTTTTTTTTTTCCCCCTATAAGAAGTATTCTGTGATTTTTTTTTTTAAATTTTATTTAATTACTTTATATTGACAGAGTTCATGCCAGGGTAATTTTTTTACAACATTATCCCTTGCACTCGTTTCTGTTCCAATTTTTTCTCTCCCTCCCTCCACCCCCTCCCCAGATGGCAAGCAGTCCTATATATGTTAGATATGTTGCAGTATATCCTAGATACAATATATGTTTGCAGAACCAAACAGTTCTCTTGTTGCACAGGGAGAATTGGATTCAGAAGGTAAAAATAACCCGGGAAGAAAAACAAAAATGCAGGTAGTTCACATTCGTTTCCCAGTGTTCTTTCTTTGGGTGTAGCTGCTTCTGTCCGTCATTTATCAATTGAAACTCAGTTAGGTCTCTTTGTCAAAGAAATCCACTTCCATCAAAATATGTCCTCATACAATATCGTTGTCGAAGTGTATAATGATCTCCTGGTTCTGCTCATTTCACTTAGCATCAGTTCATGTAAGTCTCGCCAGTCCTCTCTGTATTCATCCTGCTGGTCATTTCTTACAGAACAATAATATTCCATAACATTCATATACCACAATTTACCCAGCCATTCTCCAATTGATGGGCATCCATTCATTTTCCAGTTTCTAGCCACTACAAACAGGGCTGCCACAAACAGTTTGGCACATACAGGTCCCTTTCCCTTCTTTAGTATCTCTTTGGGATATAAGCCCAATAGAAACAGTGCTGGATCAAAGGTATGCACAATTTGATAACTTTTTGGGCATAATTCCAGATTGCTCTCTAGAATGGTTGGATTCGTTCACAATTCCACCAACAATGTATTAGTGTCCCAGTTTTCCCACATCCCCTCCAACATTCATTATTTTTTCCTGTCATCTTAGCCAATCTGACAGGTGTGTAGTGGTATGTCTTAATTTGCATTTCTCTGATCAATAATAATTTGGAACACTCTTTCATGTGAGTGGTAATAGTTTCAATTTCATCCTCTGAAAATTGTTCATATCCTTTGACCATTTATCAATTGGAGAATGGCTTGATTTCTTATAAATTTGAGTCAGTTCTATATATTTTGGAAATGAGGCCTTTATCAGAACCTTTAACTGTGAAGATGTTTTCCCAGTTTGTTGCTTCCCTTCTAATCTTGTTTGCATTAGTTTTATTTGTACAAAGGCTTTTTAATTTGATGTAATCAAAATTTTCTATTTTGTGATCAGTTATGGTCTCTAGTTCATCTTTGGTCACAATTCTTTCTCCTCCACAAATCTGAGAGATAAACTATCCTATGTTCCTCTAATTTATTTATAATCTCATTCTTTATGCCTAGGTTCCATTTTTTTTTTTGAAAGAATCTTCTCATCATTTCTTTTTTTAAGTAGAATTTTATTTTTCCAAATACTTGTAAAGGTATTTTTAAAGATTCATTTTATTAAGACTTTGTTGTTCCAAATTTTTCTCACTCCTTCCCCCTCTTTACGTCCTCCTTTCCTGAAATGACAAGTAATCTAATATAGCTTGAATATGTATAATTCTTTCAAACATATTTCCATATTTGTCATGTTGTGCCAAAAAAGTCAGATCAAAAGGGAAAAAACCATGAGAAGGAAAACAAAGCTTTGTCTCTCTCTCTCTCTTTTTTTTTTTTTTTTTTTTTTTTTTTGAGGCATTTGGGATTAAATGACTTGCCCAGGCTTACACAACTATTGTCTGAGGTCAAATTTGAACTAGGGTCTTCTTGACTTTAGGGCTGGTGCTCTATCCACTGCTGCACCTGGTTGCCCCCACATTTAGTTTCCATAGTTCTCTGGTTGCAGATGGCTCTTTCCATTACAAGTCTATTGTAATTGCTTTGAAACATTGTCTTCTTGAGAAGAGTCAAGTTCATCACATAATCTTGCTATTACTGTGTACAATGATGTCTCGGTTCTGATCACTTCACTCAGCATCAGTTCTTTCCAATATTTCCAGGATTTTCTGAAATTAGCCTAGTCATCATTTCTTAGGAAACATATTATTTCATTACATTCATATAACTTATTCAGCCATTGCCTTAACAGATGGGCATCTACTCAATTTCCAGTTCCTTGATATTACATTTTTGCACATGCGAGTCCCTTTCCCTCCTTTATGATCTCTTTGGGATACAGACCCAATAGAAACACTGCCAAATCAAAAGGTACACAGAATCTTATAGCCCTTTGGGCATAGTTCCAAATTGCTCTTCAGAATGGTTGGATCAATTCACAATTTATTAGTGTCTGTTTCCCCTTCAACATTCGTCATTTTTTTTTTCTGTCATCTCAGCCAATCTGTGAGGTGTGAAGTGGTACTTCAGAGTTGTCTTAATTTGGATTTCTCAATCAGTAGTGATTTAGAGCATTTTTTTAATGACTAGAAATGGCTTTAATTTCTTCATTTGAAAATTGTTCATATTCTTTGACCGTTTATAAATTGGGGAATAATTTGTATTCTTACAAATTCGAGTCAGTGTTCCACATACTTTAGAAATGAGGCTCTTATGAGAAACACTGGCTATAAAATTGTTTTTCTGTTTCCTTTTTAATCTTGACTACATTGGTTTTATTTGGCAGTACCTTTTTAATTTAATGTAATCAGAATTAACTCATTTTGTATTTCATAATGCTTTCTAGTTATTTTTTGGTCATAAATTCCTTTCTTTTCCAGATTTGACAGATAAACTAATCTCTTGCTCTCCTAATTTGCTTCTTACTATCACCCTTTATATTTAAATCATGAACCTATTTCAGCCTTAACTTCCAAAGGGTATTAGATTCCTAGTTTCTACTATACTATTTTCCAATTTTGCCAGCAATTTTAGTCAAATAATGAGTTCTTATCCCAGAAACTGTATATAACTCGATTACTATAGTCATTGACTATTGGGTAACTAATTACACTGATCCACTACTACATTTCTTATCCAGTACCAAATGGTTTTGATGACTGCTGCTTTATAATATAGTTTTGGGTGTGGTATGGCTAAGCCGCCCTCTTTTTAATTTTTTCCCCATTAATTTCTTTAATATTCTTGCCTTTTTTTGTTTTTCTAGATGAATTTTATTACAATTTTTTTCTAAAGTAATTTTTAACAGTTTGATCGATATGGCTTTGAGTAAATAGGTTAATTTAAGTAGAATTGTAATTGTTATTACATTAGCTCTGCCTACCCATGAGCAATTGATATCAATTGCTCATGGGTAGGCAGAGCTAATGTAATAACAATTACAATTATACTTTGTGTGAAAAGTGTTTTGTAATTGTTGATATAGTTCCTAGCTTTGACTTAGCAGACAGACTCCCAAATATTTTATTGTCTAGAATGATTTTAAACAGTATTTTTCTTTCTACTGCTCGTCATTTCTTAAAACAGAACAATATTCCGTCACAATCATATATAACTTGTTTAGCCATTCCCCAGGTGAGGGAAATCACCTCAATTTTTAGTTTTCTACCTCCAATAAAAATAGTGCTATAAATATTTTGGATGCAAACATTTTCCTTTTTATTTTTTTCTCTTTGAGATACAGCTCTAATAGTGATATTGCTTGGTCAAAGGGTATGCATGGTTTTAAAGCTATTTGGGTACAATGCCAAATAGTTCACCAATAGTACATTGATATTTTAATTTTCCCATATTCTCTCCAACAATTGTCATTTTTCTTTTTCTGTCCTATTAGCCAGTCTCATAGATATGATGTAGTAGTTCAGAGTTGTTTGAATTTTCATCTCCCATCAATAGTGATTTAGAGCATTTTTTTCATATGATTGTAGATAGCTTTGATTAATTTGCCTGAAAACTACCTGTTTATATCCTTTGACCATTATCAATAAAGAAATAGTACTTATTTCTATAAATTTGACTCATTTTTCTATATTTTTGAGAAATAAATTCTTTATCAGAGAAACTCATTGTAAAATTTTCTTGCAATGTTTTGTATCATGATCAGAGTGATATTCTGAGTTACTACCTCATATCTATCATACCTATTAAGACAAAAAAGGAATATATATTCCAAAGACATCAAAAAAAAAAAAAGTAAAAAGACTTGTATGTACAGAAATACAGCTCTTTTTGTGGCAGTTAAGAATTGAAAATCAAAAAAATGGCTATCAATTAGGGATGGCTAAACAAGCTGTGGTATATGATTGTAATGAAATATTATATAAGAAACATAAACAGGATCATTCAGAAAAACATGGAAAGAAAAACCTGATGACACCAAGTAAAGTGAACAAGGCCTGTACACAATAACAGCAGTATTATTCAGTGAAGAATTGTGAATGACTTAACCATTCTCAACAATACAATAATCTAAAACAATCCCAAAGGAGTAATGATGAAGCATACTATCCACCTACAGAGAAAGAACTAATATTAATTGAATGCAGATGGAAGCATTTTTTAAAATATTTGAGTTGTCTTCTACAAAATGACTAATGGATATGTTTTACATAATAGCACATTTATAACTGATTGCTTACTGTCACAAGGAGTAGAGAGGGGAGGAAGGGATAGAATTTAAAATTCAAAACTTCAAATAAAATGTTAAAAAAAATTGGGAAAAGTGTTTTTCACAGTAATCGCCAACTTTGTATTTCCCTTCACTGTGTTTTCCCCATTTATCCTACTCTTTCTGTTTTTTCCCCCCTATCTCTGTTACTTGATTGTTAAAATCCTTTGTAGGTTCTTCCATGGCCTGAGATCAATTTTTATTTATTTTTTTTAAGTTTTCGATGGAGGAATTTTGACCCTGCCATTCATTTTCTGAGTGTATGTTTTGTTTTCTTGGTCACATAATTTTTTGTAATGAGATTTTTTTTCCTGCTTTTTGCTCACTCTTATTTCTTGATTTGAAATTCTGTACTAAAGTGGGGCTTTGCTTCCCAAATGGAGAGGCCACTATCTCAAGCTTCAGGGTTTTTTGTGCAACTGATTTCAGAGGTAATTATGGGCATTTTTAAGTTTTTGGCTTTGAGATCATGTATGATTTAGAGAGAATTGAGTACTTTCGTATATTGTGCATTAGTTTGTGAGTGACCATAAGCACTCTTTTCAACCTCGGAACTGTCCAGGGTCTCCTGACAAGCTCTGTTGTGCTAATGCTCCTCCTCACCCTGGGGCTGAGACCCAGAATTGCCAAGCATAAGACAGTGTAACAAAGACCTGCCACTTCTGCAAATCTCCTGATCCCTTGTCTGATGCCCTTACCATTTGTAGGAGGAGAGGTCTGGATTTAGTCACTATGAGGCCTTCTCCTGGCTTGTGGAAGGCTGGGCTCCTCTTGCTGACCTAAGTTGTCTTGGATTGAAGATTGTTTCATTCTTTTGTATTTGTTTAGAGTCATTATTTAATTTGGAAGGGTTTGGGGGAGAGCTCTACTTACCATCTTCATTCTGCTTCTGATTTCATTCTGCTTCTGATTTCTACGCATTTAATAGCATCTTTATCTTGTGCCATTTATTTTAAGAGTGTTTTTATGATACTTTTAAAACATTCATTGTTTGTACTAAAAAGAAAAAACCCATTACTAGACTAATATAATTTGTTGTACAATTTGGAACATTAATAGAAAGGTACTTGAGAATTCTCACTTTGGATTATGCTCAAAATGAGTGGTGAAATTCAAAGTAAACAAAAACATTGGGAAATAATAGAATCAATATGTAAAAGAGGAATTACTCATAACCAAGTTTAACTAAAAAGAGGAAAAAGTGAAAGAAGATGAGATTTAATAATATTATGTGTAGGGCTACTATGTTTCATGAAAGGCAGCATAGGACAGTGGACAGAGAAGTGGCCAGGAAGACCACTAGTAAAACATAGTGGCTGTATGTGCTAAGCATTGTGCTATGCATTTTACAATTATTACCTCCTTTAACGGTCAACAACAACTTTGGGAAGTTTAGTACTATTATTAGCATTTTACAAATGAGCAACCTGAGTGTGTAAGTGACATGCCTGGACTCACACAGCTAATAAACTGTCTGAAGGTACATTTGAACTCAATTCTTCCAAATCTAGGCCCAACACTCTGTGTTCTGTAGCACCTTGCTGCCCTCCAATGGATCAGTAGTCAGTGTTACAGGTAACTAATTCAGAATGACCGGAAAACATAATGGATAAGACACATCATGGAGTCCAGAAGTGTCTTTGTACATAAAGTGGCTATTTATACTGTCTCAGACAGCTTTTGTGAGACAAAACTAAAGCATTAAATGTTTTGCTGGTCTGCATCCATACAGAAACTTCTTATGCTCAGAGGTTTCCCTCAAATCAGAGGGTTCTGGCTATAAGTTATCCCACTATTACAGTGGAAGTAGGTTTCTGGCATTTATATTTCATTAATAAAATGTTTACATATAGCACTAGGCTTTTTTCCTCTCCTGCATTATGTGATGCTCTCTTAAGTGATAATATGAATTAACCTATTTGGGAATTTATTAAAAGATATTGTGCATTTGCTAATACTGCATTTGATTTGCAAAATTTATGTCAGAAATTAAAACATTTTCAATTAAAGGGACAATGTGGTTTACCAGTTATTTCTAAATCACAAAGTTAAGTTTTACTACATTTTAGAGACAATGTATTCATTTGTGTTGCACCCCTTCTCCAAATTGAAATAAGCGTGTTATTCAAAATACTTATAATAGTTTAATATTAATAGTTTAGTTTCCAAAAGACAATAAAATATAGATATTATTTTATAAATTTTAAAAGTTGAGGGAACAAGAATAATGGCCAGAAACTGTATTATTTCTTTATGGGTTTGACTTTTATGTCATAATTTCATTCTGTTGCAAAACCATTCAGTGAATTTAAATATAAACAAAATAATTCAGCACGAGTTGGAGACAGTCCCCCTCAACCGCATATCAAAAAAAATCTTATTATGCTGTTTTAGGACATAGCTTCTGCCTCTACTACAACTCATTTTCTACATAAGGGGATGGGTCATTCTATCTAGGACCTTCCTCATTTTCCTTACCTGACCTTTGCGCCTAAGCATATAAGAGATTCCACCAACTATAAATGGAATATCCAGGAAGGCTTCATGGAGGAGAAGATGAAATTTGAGTCATGCCTTCATGTATGAGATAGGTGTGATAAGCAGATAGAATTAGGGAAAATAGTTTAGGTGGGGAGGAAAAAGCCTCTAGTGCATGATCATTTTGTTTCCTTTAGACAGTCTAATCACTCCCATAATTAATAATTTATGGATTCATAAATTGTGGGGGCTATTCCCAACACAGACTGAGCTGGTCATATGTCCAGCCTTTGGGAATTTTGGTGTAAAATAGTTCTGCTGTGGTTATATGTGTAGAAGGTATAGTTTGGATTGGTGTGACCCAGAAATATCAGTGGTTATGAAACTCTTTCTCAACCTCTACCTCTCAACTCCATCCCCATTTCCTGACCCATCACTCCACAGACTTGCCACCTTTAATTATTCATTTGGATTAGGTCCCTCTTAACATGTAAATATATGAATTGGTGTAGCAATAGCAGTAAAGGATCAGGAAATATATTATCCTTTAGCAGAAATTAATACTTTAAAATTAAAATCAAGCAGATTATCTTCATGCTTGAGCTCATAGATTTAGATCTGGAAGAGATCATGTCATCCAACCATGTCATTTTATAAATTAAGAGACTGAGGTCCAGGGAGGTTAAATATTTGACCCCAATATTACACCCTTTGTAAGTGGCAAGGCAGAATTCGGGTCCTGGCACTTCAAATCTAGTGTTCTTGTCACCCTGTTGCAGTGTTAGCTCTGACAAAAAGCTTTTTGGTAGAAAGATACCAAATTAATGAAGGATATCATGATGTCTTTTGATCTGTGCATAAATTGGATTTAAGTGAGTCAGAGTTGACAAAAGTCTCATTCTCTCTCCCAGACCTACACTGTCAAGTGACAGAATAGTGTCAGGAGAGTGTGAAGAGGTCTAGAGGTGCTCTATCTTCAGACAGTTTGGTCTCCCCACCAGGGCACTGATTTCTGGGAGCTAGGAAACCTTGATGTATTGCTCTGATCTGAAAGGAGACATTAGTGCATACCCTGTATAAGATTGTAGAATTTGAAAATCATGTAAACTAGAGATCATTTAGTCCATCTCTTATATTAAGAATTAACTAAGGTTTCTAGAGAGAGAGAAATACATGTACAAGGTCCCATCACTATTCAGTGGGACAACCAGGACTAGAACTGAGATCTCCTAATTCCCATTTTAATGTGTTTCTCTTTGCACGAGCCTGGTAGTATAACTCTTCTTCAGACTATCTTCATATTGGCTTCTACTCCAAAGACATCATTAAGCAGAACAAAAAGATGTTTTAGTAGCAAGAGAAACTTATTTGAGGGATCTTCTCTTTGTATTCTGTTGTCTTTGACCTGTATATCTTTCTCTCTGGCTTCTGATGTAACTCTATTTCTGTTTCATTGGCTACTAAAGCCTGATGCTTTCCAATGAGAGAATTGTAAATAGGAGTTAGAACCACCCAACACCCAAACATGACCAAATAACCAGAAGATTGGCTGAAATGTCTCCTTACCTTCTTCAGACAAGTCCCAATAATCCCTCTTTGGCCCTTGCAGACCTACATCATTTCGTAAGGTTGATTGGGACCTCAGAGATCACTTAATTCTTGTTTCTTTGGATTAATCCACTATGCCTACTTTCTTTGCACATAAATTGGTACATAAGGCAATAATTTTATCCATGAAAAACCTCTGGCATTTAGTGACATATTGGAGTCATATATTGGAAACCTGGGTTAAAATCCTATTCCAAACTCACTTTGTGATCATGGCTCAGGTATTTATTCTTTGCATCAATTTTTTCCTCCATAAAGAGAGAATTTGAGTAGATGACTCCTCCAAGGCTTCTTGCAGAGTTGTGGTTTTTTGGTATCCTTCTATAATCCTATTATTCTTTCTTCCCTCTTCTTCCACCATCCCATTCTCACCTGGCATATGGCTGTGGATGTGTGATGCTCCACGTGGCTCCCTGAACCCTGGAATGCAAGCACCTTATTCATGGTGTTCTCTGGAAGAGTCATAAGTGTCCTGGGTGCTTTTTGCTCTCAGCTTAGATATTATATAATTGTTTTGCTTGTGCTGCCTCCCATGTATCTGTGCTTTCTAATGCCCTGGGGAGTAGCTGAAGAGTGGAGAGGAAAATCACATTGTATATGTATTCCTCTTCACCTCATCCCCCAATCCTTATGTGCAGATAAAATCAGATTAGTGATTAGTGGAGGTAATCTTGGAAGGTAAAGTCACAAAAAAAGTGTGTGGAAGGAAAGATTCTCCCACTATTTTACCTTTGCATTAGTAGGAGATTGATTCTCTCAGCTCACATGGATACCATCAGGTTCCTCTTTGATTCAGTGCTATCCGTCAGATGCCTGGTTCCTATAGCAATGTGGTATATGTAGTGGGAGTGAAGTACTGTTATCACTTTAATATAGGGTTGACTCGGGGGAAAGGAGAACACAATTTTGTTCAGAGTTGAAGGCAAAATTGTCTCTTTGAATCAACATCAGACTCTTCTTGTATTGACTGACCTTCTAAAAAACAGGTTCAAAAATAGGAGCTATTTTCATTTATAAAAACCTTTATGTAACCAAACAAGCGTCGAGTCTGTTTCATAGTATCCTTGCAGATTTTCTTTCAGACTTATGCTGGGGCTCAAGATAAATCTGTACCTAAAAAGGTGGATCATCTTTTTTTCAATTTATTAAATAAGAACTAAAGAATCCTAAATCTGCTTAAACAATCCTTAATACAATTATATCTTGCCTTTCTCAAAGGCATTTTGCCTCACCCTGAAATTTGATTTTTGTATATCAGATCTTATCTTAAATGAAACAAAGAGATTTGTTGTTGTTTTTAAAGCAATATTAGGATCAATCGTTTTGTTTTGTTTATAAAGATTTAAAAATTTTTATTGTAGATTTTTATTTACAAAACATACGCATGGGCAGTTTTCACCATTGACCCTTGCAAAACCTTGTGTTCCAGTTTTTCTCCTCCTTTCCCCCACCCTCTTCCCTAGATGGCAGGTAGTCCAATACATGTTTAAAATGTTAAATTACATGTTAAATCCAATATATGTATACATATTTATACAGTTATCTTGCTGCACAAGAAAAGTCAGTTCTAAAAAGAAAGAAAAAAACCTGAGAAGGAAAACAAAAATGTAATGCAATAAATAACAGAAAGAGCAGAAATGCTATGCTGTAGTTGACACTTATTTCCTATAGTTTTCTTTTTGGTTGTAGTAGATTCTCTTCATTAGTGAACAATTAGAACTAGTTTGAATCATTTCATTGTTGAAGAGAGCCACATCCATCATCATATAATCTTGTTGTTGCAATTTACAGTGATGTCCTGATTCTGCTCATTTCTCTTAGCATCAGTTCATGTAAGTCTCTCCAGGTTTCTGTAAAATCATCCTCTTGGTCATTTCTTACAAAACAATAATATTCCATAACATTCATATACCACAACTTATTCAGCCATTCTCCAACTTAAGGGCATCCCCTCAATGTCCAGTTTGTAGCCACTACAAAAAGGACTGCCACAAACATTTTTGCACATATGGGTCCCTTTCCCTCCTATTGGGATCTCTTTGGGAGATAAGCAGTAAAAATACTACTGGATCAAGGGGTATTCACAGTTTGATAACTTTTTGGGCATAGTTCCAAATTGCTCTCCAGAATAGTTGGATTCATTCACAAATCCACTAACAAGACATCAGTGTGCCAGTTTTCCCACCTCCTCTCCAGCATTTGTCATTATCTTTTCCTGTCATCTTAGCCGATCTGAGAGGTGTGTAGTGGTATCTCAGAATTGTCTTAATTTGCATATCTCTGATCAATAATTTGGAGCACCTTTTCATATGATTAGAAATAATTTCAATTTCATATGAAAATTGTTTGTTCATAGGATCAGTCTTTTTGTAAAATGGATTAATTTTATTATCAGATTAGCTATGTAGCTGGGTAAGTCATTTAATTTCTAAAATGAAACAGTTGGATTAGATGATCTCTAATATTTGTTGTGTTCTATGGAGCTTTGTAATTTCATGATTTTTAAATAAATTAAAAGAATATTTCATTTGCTTCGATTGGGGATTCGTGTACTTTTTTATTTTTAACGAATTTCAATAATAATGATAACAGTACAATAAGTATATAGGTAGTTATTGAATTTATACTATATACAAGACACTGAATGTATAATTATTCTGTGGATCTCAGTGATCTAATGATGATGAACTCTTAATGATGATGAGCTCTTTGGTCTTTCTGCATTCCTTTGGGAGAGGAATTTTAGGATTTTGAACTGGAAGTGATTTTAGAAATTATTCTATTTCAACCATCACATTTTATTTGTGAGAAAACTGAAGCCAAGAGAAGAGATATGTCTTGCCTAACAAAGTAAGTAGCAAAATGGGATTTGAGTCTTTCTCCCAATTTTAGCGCCCTTTTCTAGTGCACAAAGTTCTCTCTATTCTGCACATGAGGAAACCTGTTTCCTTAAGAAGCTTTCAGCAAGATTAAGTGATTAGCCCCAGGTTCATTTCCTAACTAGTGTTAGATTTTGAAAGTAAAATTCAGTCTCCCTGGTTTGGGGCCTTAAGGATCCATGTTGAGGAGAAATGGGAAATAACATCAAATAATTTCTGATTATAGAGACCAGAGTTTAAACCAACTAATTCTTTTAAGTCTTTATGGATGGTTTAAATTTGTTTTTTACTGTGGAAGTTTGATAAGGAGATCAACTTGTAATAATAAAAGAATGATACAACTGTTGTAGATGTGAGAAAAAAAATTTGTGCCCCCTAAAATGGAATTGAGATGACTCTGATAAGCATCTGGACTGGGCAGAGCCATTCATATATAAGTGAGGATAAGTACATTGTCATTTCAGCTTTGGGGATACTTTGGCTTAGGCCATTGTGGATTAGAGTCACCTTTTTGTGTGAGAACTATGAAAAGAAGCACCCAGAAGTATATGAATTACAGAGTCAAATGGTTTAAGAGGATATCCAGGAACTGTATGGCCAGCAACTGGAGTGGACTTTTGGTCCTTTTTTGTCCATAAGGGCAATGGTGATGGTGAAGCTCTACTTTGGAACACAGGGTCCACATACGTTGCCCCTCCTAGTCCTATAGATCCAGCACCACTCCTCCCTCAGTGTTTAGAATTCCTCAAGCCCAACATTTTGGAGGAGCATCAAGTGTTCTGGACTAAAAATTTAGTACATGTGAGTGGAATTGGCAAGGTAGTAATCCATGATATTTGCCCTTTGCTACTACTGCGAGTTGTGAGATGATTGCCTGCAAAGTAATGCTAAATTCATTTTTCTACTATGAAGAATCTAAGCCTTTGGAGTAATATGTTAGGAAGCCTCTATAGGTACCATCCTGAAGTGATGGTAGAACTTATTAGGATAGGTTACTGTGTGTCCCTTATATTTTCTGTATTTTTTTTTTTTTGGGAGGGGTCAAAAAACTATATCTAGTATCATGAGCCTTGGGGACTTTTTTACTCAAATTTTTAGAGACTTATACAAAACTTTTATGTTGGGATTTCTAGAGAAAAATCAGGAAGGGACACAATCAACTAATTTGGGACATAGGTCCCTAAACCTGGATATCATCACCCAGAGCCTTAGTTTCTCCTGCATGGATTCCATTGCTTTTTATTTTATAGTGGAAGAACCTGGAAACAGTAGGACCAATCGTAGCACTAATCTAGGCATGAAATTTGGACTTTGACTAAGATGGTGAAAGTGTCATATAATGAGAAAATAAACAATAAGACTCGTTGACAGAATGGATATAGAAAATAATGAAGGAAGGAAGAATCCGAGGTAGCAATATCATTTCTAGTAACATCTACCGGAAGAGAACTTTTGTCACTGACAGAAATGAGATGATTGGGTATGGGAATAAATTTAGAGTGGAGAAATGAATTGCTCATATTTAGAATTCCTCCCTGAGGACCCAACCATCTTTATTGATGAATGAATACAAAACAACCCACTGATATTCTTATATCTAGCTGGACCATACTTCGCATCCTGTCCAGCCATCTAAAACCCACCCTTCTCAACTTTACATCAGTGGGCTCAGAATCAAAGAAATTCCTTCTGCAAAACGTGTGTCAGTTGACTACATTTTGGATCAACTTATCCTTTCTATGATTCTCTAGACCAAAACTCCCTCCCCTGGCAACCACTTCCCTTTATATTGTTGCTTTCTCCAATAGAACATAAACTTCTTTGAAGCAGGTATTGTCTATCTGGTTTTTTTGGGTTTTGTTTCATTTTGTTTTTTGAGTTTTGGGTTTTTTTTTTTCCCGAAGGCTTTAACATCATGTTAAAGAAATGCCATTCATTCATTTTGAACTTGAGCTTTTAAGGTATTAAGTAGTGAAATATTTGACATGGGAAACACTTTGTAACAGATGGCCTTTAGTATAGTGAACTGCATGTAAACATCATCAATAAATACACCTTGAATAAAAGAAAATATAGACTAGGGAATGAAGATGAAAGGTCAATAAAAAGTCATTCATGTTGTTTGAGCTAAGAAAGCAGAGGAATTTTCTGGGAATTTCAAGAACATAGAGAAAGGGGCAAAGAATTAAGATTATCAGTTATTCTTGAAAGTGATGACTTATGTGGTATTTCTGAATTTCTTAATCTAGGCTCATCTGCCACTTAAGTTTCCCCTGTGCTAGAAATTCCATTCAGCTGAACATGTAGAGAATGTCTTATATTGGCATAGTCTTTAATACCAGCCAGTGTCAAAACTCAGTTTGCAATGAAAACTACAAATATATGTCAGAACTCCCCAACTTCTCTTATTTTTAAGATACCTCACTTAAGGCCTATTTAAAGATTGTAGATACAGTATCTTGTCTTCCCCAGGTTTCCGTGTTATTCTCACTTCAGGGTAATCAGGTGCAAGCTACAGACTCAGACTGTAATCATTATAGGGTAAAGGAAAAAAAAATTACCTGACTTCTCCCAGCTTCTATGGCTGGCCTGCTTTGTTTCCAAAATCAGCTGTTGTAATGGCAAAATTGGGCTGTTCTAACTAATGGAGGTAGCATTAATCTGCAAAATCAATTCTCCAAAATCAATTCAAGAAAGCTAAGTGTCAGGTGGGACCTTGATAGATGCACTACTAGGATCTCCCAAATGGGATGGAGATAAGATTGTTCATAATTAGGAGAAAGCAGCAACAGTCAAGTATTGTTTCAGCAGCTAATTAAGGTTCCCCAGACAGGACACAGACGGCTTGCATACTATTATCTCATCTGCCCAAACACCTTGATGATATTTTAGAAGAGCTGGCCAAGGGGAGAATACATTTAAATCATCTCATTAGAGGTGGCACCCAGGTGGCTATTATTGTTCCCAGCTTGGATGAATTAATTTTCAGTTTGTTCTGTTCGTTTTCACCTGTCTTTTTGGCCACAGTTGAGTAAGTGAGGCAAATGGAGTATAGTTCTTTGACAGATGGTGGCAAATGTTTGCAATTCCTTTTTGTTGAAGGGGGGAAGGGATTTTGAGATAGGTGCCATAATTATCCACAGTTTACAGCAATGTGCTTCAAGGCTATTACAGGTCTTTTTCTTAAGTATTGCCCAAGAAAAGAGATTGGCACTGAACTTGTAGCTCTCTTCATGGTTCTCTCTTCCCGGATTGAGACTATTTTAGGATTTCTGAAATCTGTCAGAGGTCAATTAAAGTTCCGCCTTTTATAGGAAGCTTTTCCTTTCTTCCACCCTTATTGCTACTATTTCTCTTTTCTTACTTTGTATTTCCTCTGTATTTTTGTATTTACCTGTATATATATTTTTCCCTCCATGATCCTCCATCACAAGTGTTTTGTGTGGTTCCCATTCATTTGGAAATGGGAAAGCCCATTGGTTTTGGAGTGGTTTGCCATTTCCTTCTCTAGCTTGTTTTACAAATGAAAAACCTGGGCAAAGTTAAGTAATTCACTCTGGGTCATACAACTAGTGATTTTCTGAGCCTAAATTTGAATTCTGTAAGATGAATCTTCGGACTTCAGTCCTACCACTGTTTCCACCGTTCCACCTAGCTGCCCATAATAAGCATTTAATAAATGCTGAATGAACTCTTGTTGATGATCAGTCAGTAACCACATTATCAACCTATTGGATATACAAATATGAAAGGAAAAAGTACTTTCTTTCAGGTAGTTTACAATTTAGTAGGGTAAGAAAGCACAAAAGGATGCTGAAAATAGGAGTGGGAGAGTAAGAAAGTTGCTCAGCATGAAGACTTCCTAAGAAAGGCATCCAGGTGGAAGTGAAGAACTTGGATAATCATCGGAAGTAGAGGTTTTGGGAGGATCTCTCCTTTCCACTTTCTACTCAGAGGTAAGGATGCTTTTGCAGCATATTCTCCCAACTACAATTCAGCTTGGTGGAAATCCTGATCTCTAGCCATAACATAGAGAAGGTCTATATTATAAATTGATACGTTGTTGAACCCTTAACGACAAAGTGCTTAATGATCCAAGTTTTTATTTTAGCAGCTACAGATCCCCCAAAGTTAAGAGAAATCAATTCCCTTCTTCCCTCTTCCTTCCTGCTTCAAATATAATATAAACCTCAGAGTGTGTGATAAAGATGCCCTATAGGATTAGGAGTCTAAGAACTTGCATTTAATGGTTAAGTTCTTATAGTCTCATAAGCTCTGTCTTTATTGAGAATTAGAGCTTAATGGGGACATCCATTTGAAAATGTAATCTACCTCTTGCCTCATCTGTTAGTTCACCTCAGGCATGCTGAATACTTCTTCCTAACTAGACTGTGTCATTGATAAGGTAAGGAAGGACAAAGAATGGGCCATTGTGCTGGAGATATTTCCTGCCACATCATTAGAACCTGAATTAGAGTCTGCTTTCCTTTAGGAGGGGAAACACATTACCATCCTATGAGCTAAACTAAAAGCCCTCTTGACATTTGTATGAGGGCTTTGTACCACTTTAATTCCAATTGCTCCTCCTTTCTCCTCCTTTAACATCTTTTCCCCTTCTGTACTCTTCTCTGTTCCAGAGCCAAAGAGCTCTCTTAACCCCTCAGGGCAGGTCACCCTCCACACCAGCCATCCACCAGATAGAATGTATGATTAGGAAATTCAGTTCATCTTACTCTTCCAAGGATGTGAATGAGTTTTTGCACGAGAGAAGTTACATAGCACAGTTTGGAAACTCAGGTGCCCTAGGAGCCATTGGGTTCATTCAGTTAGCCAGGATTTATTAAGCACCTAGAGGACACTGTCTTACTTGTTATGGGGCATAAGACAAGAATATCTTTCCCACTGTGTTAACATAAGACATATAAAAGTGAATTAAAAAATAAGGCAGTATACTTATGATACAAATTGTTCATTGTTGAGTTGTTTTTCAGTCATGACCGATACCTCATGACCCCATTTGGGGCATTCTTGGCAACGATAATTTTAAGAAGAGGGTGATACAACTGAAACAATCAAAGAACAAACGATTAGATAGTACTTTATTTTGGTTGCCAACATTGCACTTAGTTGATCCTTATTGAGCTTATGTTGTATAAAAAAATAAACCCCTAAATTAAAAACTAAAAAATTATTATTTTTTTTAGTTATGTCTCTTTTTGTTTGTAAAGTCTGCTTTTTAGAACATAATAAATGACTTGTTAACTTTGATTCTCTAATATGGTGTATTAACTAGCCTTCAAAGTTTTATATTGTTTACAAATTTGATAAACATGGCATTTATGCCTTCATTCCAGAGATTAATAAAAATGTTTAATGAAACAGGATCAAGGACAAACAGCTCTGAAGAATCTTAAATGTCCAATTAAAGAATGAATTTATGGTATTCTTTAACTTTATTCTATGGACACTGTGGAACCAATGGAAATTGTTGGGAAGGGGAGTACAACAATGAAAGTGGCATTTTTTACAAAATTTACATAACAATGACATGTATACTTAAAAGAAACATGTCTTTAGGAGACTATTGAATTTAAACCTGCTTCAGGTACTTAATAGCTGTGTCACCCTAGTATCTTTGCAAAATAACAATAAAACAATAAATTAGCCCATGAGCAGGATGGGCCCTAGGACCATGAAGAGTCGAATGTGATTGAACCATTCATCAATAACAGCATTAAGAAATAATGAATACAGAGAAGCATGAAAAGACATGTGAACTGATGCAAAGTGATATAAGCTATACCAGCAGAACAATACATTGTATGACCAATTAAATGGGAAAACAACAACAAAACAATTGAAACACCTGTGAAATCATAATAGCCGAGCCTGGCACCGAAGAAAGAATATGAAGAGGATCCTTTTTTCTTTGCAGAGGTGGTGGACTATGAGTGCATGTATAATGTCAGGATTTTTTTATTTCTGGGATAGTTTTGCTTTGCTGTTTTTTTGTTGTTGGTTTTTGTTGTTGTTGTTGTTGTTGTTATAAGAGATAGCTTTCTGGGAGAAGATTCATTAGTAGATGTAATATAAAGTAATGTAAAGGATATAAAAAAAGAAATGATATTAATAATAGGCTTTTTCCAAAAGAGGTGTTTTCCAGTATAAAGAGAAAATGCCACTAGGAAGGCAGCTCTGGTTATTGTGTTATGATATCATTTTTTTTTTGGATGACTAGGGCACTAGTGGTAGTTAGACCATGTTGACCAAAGTATATTTGTATCTCATTATTATGAATATTATGATTCATAGATTATATATTTTAACATGAATTTCATCCTATTTTTATAATATTTTTGTTGTTTTTGTTTGTTTCTTTTTGAAATTCTATTTTATTTCTTATAGGAGCATATTCCTTTTATAAAAAAGTGGGAGAACTATGCTAGGTCACAAATAGGGTCACCAATGTCTCCTAACTTCCAGTTCCCCAGTTCAGGATTATAAAATTTTTTGATGCCTTCCTTTTTATACTATCTAGTGCCAATCTATCCTCCTACATAGAATGTACCCTTTGAAATTTTTTATAAATTTTTAAAATCATCATTGTACAGTATCTCTTCTTTTCACTCTCCCAGAAAGCTATCCTATAGAATAAATTGTATATTTTAAAATATTTAACTGATTAGTGCAGTGGGAAAAATCTGAAAATGTGGTCAGAATGCCATACTTATGGAACTCCCATGTCCACAGAGGAATAAGGTGGGAATGTCTTCTCATACCTCTTCTTTGGAGCCATCTATGTTTTGTCATATTCAGTTTTGATTGGCATTGGGAAAGGAGAATTTTTCCATTTACATTGTGATAGTCATTGGGTATATTGTCTTGACTCTTATTCATTGTGCATCCAGTTTGTGTAGATCTTTCCATTTTCACCATTTCATGATAATGTATTAATGAATTGTCATTTCTTATGAAACAATAATATTCCATTATGTTATTATACCACAATTTGTTTAGCCAATTCTTGACATATGAATATCTAACTACTTTCCAAATCTTTGTTATACATAGGGACTTTTCTTCTTGTCAGTAGTCTATATGCCACACAATCTCCATAGTGCAATCTCTATTTCAGAGATTTATTTTAGTAATTTTATTTGCATAATTCCAAATTGTTTTCCAAAAGTTTTGCTTATAGTATTTGAAAGGCCTTGTCAACCCCGTGCTAATGTGCTTATCTTCCTACATCCTCGTCAACATCAACTATTTTCAACTTATTGTCATTTCCAATTTACAGGATGTAAGATTTGAAATCTCATTGAACCTTCCCTTTTAACAAAGAAAAACAGTTAAGCAAAAATAAACTATCAAATAGATGCTATAGAGAGCATAGACAACATCCTGTACAAGGAACAAAGTACGTTTCATCATCAGCCCTCTGGAGGCAACATTAGTCACTATTTTTATTCTAAGTTCTGCTATCTTTTTCTTTTTTAGTTTTCTTTTTTCATTAATGGTTAGGCTCAATTTTGCCACATGTGAACTTGGATTGCATCTTGAGCTCCTTTATGTTCTGAATTCCATTTCATTCCTTCTTGTTGGTTTCTGGTGCATACAGTCAATTGTCCTGTCTTAGTAAAATTTCTTTTCCTTTATTTTTGAGAACAGTGAAACATTCGTCTGATCCACAACCTTCCCATTTCCCAACTGTGCTTATCCCTTGAGGGAAGCTATGGAAGAAAATGGGTGATTATACTTTCAATTTCTACCATATAGGTTAGACTTCCATCTCCTCTTGGGAATTCTCCCTCCAGGTCATTCACTTAGTAAGCGCATCTTTGAATCCATATAGTTTATATCTTACCACCCAATCAGAATCCGAGGAACTGTTCTTTACAAGTTTTCAGGTCATTCCTCTTTCTGTCCTTTGATTGATACTTTAGAGCTGGGCCCTGCCTCTCATTCCTCTGGGTCAATATACATTTAGAGGCCCAATGAAAGCCTTGGTTACATTTTGGACATTTTGGGGTTTTGGGTTTTCTCTCACCCTGTCTTCTCACTCTATCTCCATATCTACAATGAACTCTCAAATGTCCAATTTTTCCGCACTGAAAACATCGACGAGTTTCTCTAGAATTCCTCTGCCAAGAAGGACCTTGTCTTTCCAAGTTCACCATAGTCTGGGCATAATAAGCATTTGTGCCCACTGTGGCACAGCGTCTTATGATTTCCTCTAAAGAAGCATTTTTGTCTAGCTCCCATATAATTCTCTTGCAAACCTCATTGGCATTTTCCTTAGCCAAATGTCTAGTCATTATTTCTGTGGCAGCATTATCTCCAATGGTTCTTATTACAGCTGTTTGCAGACGTCCCACAAAATCTGCAAAAGGTTCATTGGGACCTTGCTTTATTTTTGTGAAAGCATTATTTCCATCTTTCTGTCTAGGGAGAGAATTCCAAGCTTTTATTGCAGCCTTAGAAATTTGCTCATAGACTGTTATGGGATAATAAATCTGTTCTGAACTCTCTGCATACTGACCTTCACCAGCTAATTGGTCAAAAGTGATTTGTACAACAGCTCCTTTTTGCCTATTGCGTCCCAAATTAAAAGGAGTGTATTTTCTCTCTTTTTGACCTGAGGAGTTGAGCTCTTCAATCACAGGATATGCATTTATAAAATCAGATATATCTTCTCCTTCATTTTTTGCTTTAATTAATGCTTTTTCTAATCTTGTCAAATTCTGCTTTACAGGAGAAGCTGACTGTGTTTCTGTCTCTCTCCCTCCCCCTTGTTCTACCCATGAAGGGTTAATTGCGGGGGGAGGGTCATGAGATGTGGAATCACCTAATTCCTCCTGCTGTGAAGTATCATACTCAGAATTGTAATTAACTCCATTCTCATCTGATTCGTCCTCCTTTTCACCTAGTAAAGTTGGCATTTCTTCCTCCTGTACTTTCCTTTTCATCATTCTATCACTTAAATAACTTCTTATAGCCAATTGTATTACATTATATGTATTAATTATTGAGTTAGGTCCATTTTTATCATAGAATTGACAAAGATCCTCTCCAACGGATTTCCATTCATTTAGATCTAATTCCTTATCAAGAGAGAAACAAGGGCATATGTCCTTTATAGTTTGTAAAAGTTCAGTGATTTGCTGTAAACTTATAATTAAACCTTGGCTTTCCATAACTTTGACAATGCTCTCTAAACATTTTCCTTGAACAGAAACAGGCTGTTTTCTAAATATCTGTCCCATCTTAGCTGAAATTCTACTTTAACTCTTCTAACAAAATTTCTTTGTTGCACTCACCCTAATTTCTGGGTTGAAGAGTCTTTTCCACTGGATCAGGAACAGAGGCTTTTCCGCTTGAATCAGGATCGTAGCTTTTCCACTGAAATCCACTGAGGGGTCTGTCAGCCCCACGTTGGGCGCCAAAATGTTGTGATCTCAAATGTGGGGTTCTTGTTCTTCTATAAAATATTATAAAAGTTCTCTCTGGGTGCCTTCCCTGGAATCAGGATTTTGTCGGTCCCTGTTCGGCCTATCTCTCTGCTTGGTTCCAAGAGCTCTCTCCAAATGTCTTTAAATCCAAAGGTCTGGTCCTTCAGCCTCTGCCTCTGCTTTCTTCAGCCTCCAGCCAGCTCCAGTCTTCATGTCATTCCGGTGAAATCTCGACTTGTAGCGTCTTCCTCTGAAGAACTTTCTTCGACTGGCCCATTGGCCTATTTATGCCCCTTCCAGAGAGAGGGATTATGGGTTTTCTCCCATAGTGCTCTCTGGCCCAAAGAGCTTCAAGGGAGGTATGAACTCATTGAACTCCAATGAGTAAAGGTGTGAACACAAGCCTTGTATTGATTAGTTCTACTTAGTACCTAGTTTCAGGTTCTGGCCAAAACATCTTCTTGTAAGATTAGATCAACTCTAATTAGTTAGCAGTTAGTAAGGATTCCAACACTTACCTTTTCAGATGATAACATTATCTCATATTTTACAGAAAAAACTGACACTATTCACTAGACTCTTTTCTCATCTCCTTTCATGTACTTTCTGCTACTATTTCCTCTTTCACTCCAGTCCCATATGAAGACCAAAGCCACTTTACCATACATTATCTTCACAAGTGATTCTATTCCATGCCATCTCTTCCAAAAGAATCTCTATTCTGTCATCCCCTTTCTGTCTTTCACTTAATTAATTGATTTTGGAGTCAAGTGACTTGCCCAGGGTCACACAGCTAGGAAGTGGCTGAGATCAGAATTGAACTCAAGTCCTCCTGATTTCAGGACTGGTGCTGTATCCACTATACCAAATGACTAACCCCCTGTCTTTTATTTTCAGTCTGAGACTGACTCCTTCCCTACTACATACAAACATACCTGTATCTCCTCCCTCTTTTATTTTAAAGCCCCCATTTGATACTTAATCTATTTTTATTGTTTATTATTCTGAATCTCATGTGCCCTTTGTGGACAAATTCCTCCAAAAGGAAGAGAAAAGGCAAGATGGAATAGTAAAAGCAATTTTTTTTGACAAGCTCTCCCAACAAACTGCCTCCAAAACATACCCCCAAGTGGAATTCTTTGAAGAAAAGCCAATTAAAAATCACTATGAGTCATTTTCTAGCTCAGGGTAGCTTAGGAAGGTAAAAGGTCTACAAAAAGGGCTAGTTATGACAGCTATTTTTATTTTCTCCTTTCTTTCTAACCTCTTTCAGCTTTCAACTTCATCATTCCACTAAATTTGTTCTCTCCAAAGTTATCAGCAGACATTTGCCAAATCCAATGGCCTTTTTTAGTCATTCTCTTCAATCTCTTTGGAGCATTCAGGACACTATTCTCCTGGTTTCTCACCTATTTGTCATATAATTTCACCATCTTGTTTACTAGATCTTCCTCTCAATTACATTCTTTAACTACTGGTATTCCACAGGCCTCTGTCCTTTTTCTCTTCTCTTCTCATATTATTACTCTTCTTTTCTCTCCCTCTATACTACATTTGTTGATCTAATCAACTCCCAAGGACTTTAATTTTTAATTTTTAATTTTCTTGTAGATTTTTTTGAGGCAGCCAGGGTTAAGTAATTTGCCAAGTACAATATCTGAGGCCAGATTTGAATTTGGTTTTACAGTCCTATTCCAGGGCTTCTTAAAACTTTTTCCACTCACAACCCCTTTTTATCTAAAATTTTTTACATAACCCCATAGATATACACATATAAAACAATTATACAAATCAAACATTTACTGACAATACTGATATTAAATCATAATTTCATGGCCTCTACATTCAGTAATGTGACCCCATGTGGATTGCAACCCATTGCTTAAGAAGTTTTGTTCTATCCTCTGCACCACCTAGCTTTGCTGATAATTCCCTATTCTATTTATCCTCTCGTAATTTTTCTTCTGATCTCTAATTCTGAATCTTAAGCTCTTTTTCAAACACGTCAAAGTGAAAATTTAGTGGCCATCTTCAACATCTTCAACAGAAGATACTCTACTTTCTGTACTATCCCCATCTTCTTAATTTTAGGGTAATAGAAGTCACTCAACAGTATCTTGTATGCTCTCATGCTTTAGTACTCTTCCAGTTAGCCTTACCCCAGTAATGAGACCTTAGCTTTTTAGTGTAAGGTAATTCCATAGGCGGCTAAGAGGTATAGTGAGCAGATTACTTGACTTAGAATCAGAAAGACTCTTTCTTGATTTCAGATCTGGACTCAGACACTTATTAGATGTGTGACCCTGAGAAAATAACTTAGTTTTATTGGCATGAGTTTACTTATCTATAAAAAAGTGTTAAGGTAGGAAATTGAAAACCACTCTAGTAGCTTTTGCCAAGAAAATCCAAAATGGGGTTGGACACAACATGATTCTGTTTTGTAAGCTTGGTTCAGTGACATTGTGCTGCAGTTTTCTCAGAGACCTGCTGGTAATTGTTGGATCTGTTTTACTGATGTGAAGTGAAACCACAGAGTTGACTTAATGTGCATTATTCTAATTATTAGTGATTCAAAGTTTTTTTCCCCCAAATGATTAGTGGCTTTTGTTCTTTTGAAAAGATTCATATTCTAGGCCTTCTTTTGGTGAATGCCTATTTAAATATGTATGTATCAATTTGCTATCTAATATGGGTAAGAGAATTTTAATCAGTAATCATAGGGTTGTAGATTTAAAGTTGCAAATTATGATGCAAAGTTTTTTTCCCCATTCAGAAAGAGAATCATCAGATTCTTTTTTTTTTTTTGCTCTAATTTTATTTCTGCAAAACATTAAATTTTGTGCAGTTGAAATTGTCAGTTTTGTGTTCAAGTAAGTAGCAGAGACTGAATCAGAAAACCAAGTTTTATGCTTCTAAATTCATTTCTTTCTTCCATTACACCATGATGATTTTACATGATATACTGTCCTTCAAAATTAACACTCTCCTGAGACTCTCTGGATGTGGGAAGAGATTGACCTTTGTTTCCAAAGAACAAACTGACTCCACCCCAAAGTCCCTTGCAGAGAAGAGTTCCCAAAGACTTCCTTGGATTCTAGGGAGATGATCCTATAGCCAGAATGGAAATTTCCTTTTTAGACCCAGAGAAAAATTTCATTTTTGTTTCCATTACAAAGGTTTACTCTTGAAGGTAAAGCTGCTGGCACCGTTCATCCTATCTCCAGCTTAAAACGGCACTTACATCCCTACCTAATAGCTGACAAAGCATGGATTAGTGTGATGTTTTCCTTTTCTATCTACTTATCACACATTGTCCCATTTCCTGTGTATCCTCATCACTTGTATGACTCAAAATCCCTGCTGATAAATTTCTTATTTCTCCTTATATGTAACATAAAATTATACTTGAATGCCACCAAGTTAATGGGATTGTTCTGATAAGGGTCACATTGAGCATTTATCTTCTGCTTACATAACAACCTCCAGATGGTTTCAGCTGCCTTGTTGCATATATTTAAGCAATAGAAGCTTAAAATAAATACTTCTGGGGTCTGAGAACTGCAGCCAGCAGAATCCCATGGTGGACACCATTGAGACAACATTTTCTCTCTTCTAGATATAGTTTGTTTATTTATTATTATTCATTTATTAAGCATCTGAAATGCACCATGCCTACTAATGCCTGCTATTTTAGGCACTATTTGTACATTAGTGGTGCAAAGACAAAAATAAAATGATTCCTTCCCTCAAGAAATTCATATGGGTAAATAATGTATGTTGTGTGTGTGTTTATAGACATACACATACATACACACACATATACAGAGAGTAAGTATAAAGTAAATACAAAATATCAGCAGCTAAGCTACAGGAAAAGCAATATAAGATAGCCCTTGAACTGAACTTGAAATGAAGGAATCTAGGTGTTCTAAGAGGTAGAGATAAGAAAAAAAGAATCAGAATTCATATGGAGTTAAAGTCTCTGAAGAACAGTTAGTGATGATCAGGTAGCTAGTCTTAGCTCAAGACTGACAAACTATAAAATTGCCTCTTTTTCTTTGGTGCCATTTTTTGTTTGTCTACTGTTTTCCTGGGTCTCAAAATAACTTATATTCCCCCCAAACATTTTTTTTTGCTAATCTGTACTATGTACAATGCACTGTGATGTTATTAAATTGACATTTATTCATTCAGTGAATATTATGTGCTATGTGATACACTGTGGTTGTTATGGAAATATTAAAATAAATATGAGATAATCCCTTTCTTTCATTTAGTTTCACACATACATTAGAATGTGATAAATGTATAAGAGAAGGACCCAATCTTAGAGCATCCTGTGTAAATATATTCTTAAACACATCACAATTGGATCCTAGTGCCACCTCAAATTAGGAATTACAAATGCTAGAATATTAGGTTCTGTGATGTCAGTTTTTTGGGGTTGTGAGTTAATCTAAGACAAAGGAAGCTTATTTCCCCCTTTCATACTCCTTCCCTTCCTCCCATTCATTTCAAGTCTTTATAGATGTAAAAGTGAAGGCTTATATAGATTAAGTAACTGCTGTTAAGTTACTCAGCTCACTGTTCTGTTTTGTTTTTTCCCCCTAGCACTTGACATTTAAAATTCAAAGAAAAGATGAGTGTGGGAAGAGGCTACATTTTATCACCTGTACTGATCCTGTAGATTACCAAAAAGGGTCTTTTATCAGGACTCCCTAGATCATACTGTTTTTGTCTGTTGAGGGTATCATAAAACCAGGCTTTTTTTAGTATCAATCACTCAAGCAATAAATATTTGTTGGACTTTATGCTTAGCACTAAGGCACAAAAGAAATATAAGGTATAGTTCTTATAAGGAGCCTGCAATCTAATGTACAATGAAGATGTACACACATTTAAGTCCTTATTTTCTGACCTAGTGATATCATTGCCAGGCATATTCACCAAAGACAGAAAGCCTCTCATATGTACCACAATATTTATAGCAGCACTTTTTGAGGTAGCAAAGAGCTTGAAATAAATAACCATTATTTTGGGAATGGGCAGTATTACATCTCAGAGTACTTGCTATATTCAGTTGATAAATACTGAAATGATATGAACAAGCAATTTTCTTTCTTTGATAGTAATTTATTTTTCCAAACACCTACAAAGATAGTTTTCATTTTTGTAATATTTTGTATTCCAAATTTTTCTAGCTCTCTTCTCACCTACTCCCTCCCCCAAACAGCAAATAGTCCTATATAGATTAAATATGTGCAGTTCTTCTAAATATATCTTGATACTCATCATGGTGTCCAAGAAACATCAGATCAAAAGGGGGAAAAAATGAGAGGAAAAGAAAACAAAGGAAATATATTATGCTTTGATCCGTAGTTGGAACTCCATAATTCTCTTTCTGGATATGGATGACACTTTCTATCCCAAGACTATTGGAATTTGCCTTGAATTGCCTCATTGTTGAAAAGAGTCAAGTTCATCACAGTTGATGATCCCATAATCTTGTTACTATGTACAATGTTCTTGGTCCTTCACACAGGATCAATTTGTGTAAGTCTTTCAAAGTTTTTCTTAAACAGCTTGCTCATCATTTCTTATAGAACATCAACTCAATTTCCAGTTTCTTGCCAAAACAAAAAGGGCTGCTATAAACATTTTTATACATGGGTCCTTTCTTGTCTTTTATGATCTCTTTGGGATATAAAGACTGCAGGATCAAAGGGTATGCAAAATTTTATAGCCCACTGGACATAAGAATAAGGAATTTTCGAAGGAGGCCATCTAACCTGTCAGCCATAGTAGAATTTTTTTTTTTTTTTAACATCTTGGAGTGCTTCCTCACATTTATTAGATTGATAAGAGTTGACCAAAAAAGGAAAATGACATATACTTGTTTGGTATATTAATTGATGGAGTTATGTGTTGGAATCCTTAAGTCATTAGAATTGATAGAGACAATAATTATCTAATTTAGCATGGTGTTCAGTATGATTGATCTGATCCTACAAGGAGGTGTTGTGGGCCAGAAGTTGAAACAAGGTACTAATTGGAATTTAGGAGACAATGTTGAAATCTAGTTTAGAATTGATTTAATCCTACAACAAATAATGGTTTCCCAGTGATATAATGATTGGTGTGTACTCAGTGTACAGCATATAAGCAAGAAGCTCTCAGACCAGACACAGAAGCCCACTCTTGGAGGCGGAGACAGATTCATTCCATATTTCACCTTTGTGCTGGCTGGAGACAATCAGAGGGAGCTAGGGGCTGAAGCTCAAGACTTTGAAGGACACACTAAAGAATTGGATTTTAACTCCTGGCTGCATTTGAAGTGATTATTGATCAGAACTGAAACTAAGGCTGCTTCTAGAGAACCTCCCCTGAGAAACCTGCTCCCACAGAAAACCATCATATATTATAAAAAAGAAGAGAACACTACAGTTATGGATTAGTCTATCCTGGAAAACAGTGTGGTACATGATCCAAAAGATGTGAAATACCATTTAACCTAGTCATGCAAGTATTGGTTCTGGACTCCCCAAAAAGAGGAAAATATAGCACTTATATTTATAGCATAAAGAATTGAAAACTAAGGAACATGTTTGTAAGTCAGCTGGGGAGTGGCTGAATGGATTATGCTATAATTGTGAGAGAAAAATTCAGAAAAACTTGAAGAACTGATACAAAATGAAATGAACAGAATCGCAACCATTTATATAGTGATTACATTGTAAAGGCAAACAATCTTGAGACTGAAACTACTCTATTTAGCCATAATTCCAAAATATCAGTGATGAAGCACTACCCCCTGACAGAAAGGAGATGGATTCATGTTTCAGGAAAGGACAAACATGTTTGGATATGGCCAGGATTAGGATTTATATTCTTTTTTTTCAGTTGAAGAAAATTAATAGGGAGAGAAAATGAGTGTTACTTAATTTCAAAATTCAGAAATGCTCCTCCAAAATAAAAACTGTGACACATACATGTAACAATATTATTTGTGCCATAACAATTTATGAATGTGGTGACTCAAAAAAGTATGGAAAACTCAGTATGAAAAGTGATAGAAGCAGAACCAGAAAAACAATATATATAAATATACAACAAATCTAAGAGATGAGAAAATGTACTTTCTTTTTTTTTGCAGAGATGGTGAGCAAGCGGCTTTGAAACATGTATTGATTATTTTAGCTGGATGACTTCCCTTTTCATTTCATCTTTTACTATTTGGAAATACAGGAGGAAGAAACACAGCAAAACCTGTACACATATCAAACAGGGAACAAGATAGCCATATGTAGTGACATAATAAAGTGTTAATGTAGATTCTTCTGTCTTTTTTTTTTTATTGTGAATTTAGCAGTTACCAACAAACATAAACATTTCAATATACAAAAAGCCACCCACAAGAAACAAAAAAAAGAAAACATAAAACCAAGGTGTTTAATAGTAATAGAACTGCACTTTGTGGCTGGTTCTGAATTCTTGTCTTCTGTGCATTTAAACAATGTTTTATGAAGTATTCTTGTGCCAGTTACTATCCACTAACTTACTATTCTGTCTTGAACATTAGAAGCCATTCTGCATCTTGAACTCATTACCTCTTTTTCATTATCAATGTTTTGAAATAACCATTGTTCATGCTTTGATTATTACATAATGACAAGGACCAAAGAGAGCTCGGTTAATGTAGTATAAATATATTCTAATCCCTGTTCAAAGGGAGTAGACTTGCAGGTGAAGTAAATAGTATGCGAGGTACAGATTTTCCAAAATCTGAAGGGTCAAAGAAATCTCTTAGGTTCCGTCTTGGAGAGATAAGGATCAGTAACTGATAAGGTAACTTCAGAATTATCCAAATCTTCTTGGTTAATGTATCCATCAAATGTTTGCAGCTCCAAGAAATTGTAGTAGGTGCAGTGTTCACACCCCAGTAAAACCAACTCCAATCCATTAGTGAGTTAGGAAGATGTCTTTTCCAAGAATTGGAAGATCTCCCCAGCAGATTGAGTTACATCCATGGAAGTGGCTCTGTGGAGCTTGGTGTCTGGCTTTGACTCCTTCCCTTCTGGACTTCTGTTATGCCTTTGGAGTATAATGACACTGAAAGACAATGAGGGAGGCTGATGATTTTGTGCTTCATTCAATCCAATGCACAAGTAAGTTTATACATAATCCAATATTTTATCTCAATATAGTGATATTTTGGGATCCTCTTAAAAAAACCAAAGAGTAAACAACACAACAAAATCCCTAGAAACCTAAACGACCAGGTTCTTGTCTCCCATATTTTGTCCCTTATATGAGCAATCATCTGGTCTAGGTCTCTGCTATATTAGTTCTGTCAGGAAAGAAGCCTCTTTCAGGTCTCTTCTCATTTAATTGTGGCAATAATAAAGCATTCAAAAAGCCTTGCTCAACAAGTCATACTTGACTCCTTCTCAAGTAAAAGTAAATTGCTTTTGACTGACTTTAGTTATAAGAATGGAAAAAGCATTGGCGAGGTGTCTCATACTAATTGCCCAGGTACTTGAGTTATCTGGTCTGCCATATAATAAAGTCCAGAATGGCAACATCAATAGCTATAATTTTATGAGCTCACTGTAATTTATAGGCAATCACTAGATATCATCCATCTTCTTCACCAGCCATAAAAGGGAGTTTGTATTATGAAGTATACTAGTTTCCTTCATCTCTATTACTAGGGAAGACATTTCTTTTACTCTTTTACTTCCAGGAACTGGTATTATCTAATAACTATACTGGGAAGATCAGCCAACTTCAAGGACTTCCATTTATTCCTACTCTTAATAACTTAGAAGCCATAAAAAATTCTAATTCAGGTGTTGATTCCCAAGAATCAATACTATTATTGCCAGAAAAAGAGGATATTGTTTTATTGTGTTCTTTCCTTTCCCCTTCTCCCCTACAAATCCACCAGTTGAACTTCTGGTGAAGTTGTTAAGGGACCTGTGTATTTGGTAATCATACTCCCACCCCTCCTTTCTAAAAATTGGCCTACCACTTGCCCTGTGGTGCTGCATTTAGAAAAGTACAAACGGGAAAGTTGATCTTCAAGCTAGGTGGGATTCATTCTATTCATCCCTTAAATAATGTGAATAGGGAGACTCGAATTTTTTTTTAAACCTTTAAATATTTCAAAGTACATGTAAAGACAATTTCAACATTTATTTTTAATTAAAATTTATTGAGGTCCAAATTGTCTCCTCCTTAAGATGATAATTGATTTGCGTAAGTATAATCATGTAAAGCATTTCTTTATTTACCCTGCAAAAGAAACAGACCAAAAGGGAAAAACAGAAATTGAAAATAGTATACTTCTATCTGCATTCAGAAACTATCAATTCTTTTTGGTGCAATGCAGGAATAATCAGATGGAGTGGAGACATGACCAAGTAGTACAGTTTTGCTAAATGTATTTTTGTTGTGTCTAGAGGATCCTTTCTGCCCTAGTCCTCGATTTCTTGACACAAATTTACTAATACCCAGATTGTTTATTAATCTTCTTATCTATCAATACTTTTTTTAAAAAAGTATTCTATTTTTCCAAATACATGGAAAGATAGTTTTCATTCAGCATTCACCTTTACGTAACCTTTTATTCCAAATTTTTCTCCCTCCCTTACTTCCCTCCTCCCCAAGACAGCAAATAATCTCATATATGTTAAACACGTGCAATTCTTCCAAACTTTTATCATACTGTACAAAAAAATCAGATTAAAAGGGGAAAAAACATGAGAAAGAAAGAATAAGCAAACAAATTAACAACAATACAAAGGTGAAGAGAACCACATTTATCACAGTTGATCATTATATAATCTTGTTACTGTGTACAATGTTCTCTTAGTTCTGCTTTATCAATATCTTTAAAAGTCATATACCAAAGCCAATTATGGAGGAATCGTCACCTTATACCTACCTAACATGGTGGGATAATGCCTATTTCCATTTTCAGTAGAACATTTCTTCCTATTTTCTGAATTGTCATTGGGATTTACCTGGTTTCCTATTCAAAGTTCACCAATTGTCCTGTCTATATAGTGGTCTGGTAATTCAGTGCCCCATGGCTTCTTAGAAGTGCCTATTCAGGTCGGGTCCTGTCCCAGAGGCAGGATAGAATTGCACTAGAAGCTTACTGATCATAAGAGGCAGCAAGGGCAGAGGAGTCATGAGAATAAATCCTGTTCTTTAAATCCATCTCTTCACAAGTTTACTTTAGTTTCTACCTCCCTTGATCTCTTTCAGCACTTGGTATGAAGGAAATTTGCATTTATGTCCCACGTGTTCAGTCTATCAACTTAAAAAAAGACAAAAAGCTGGCCCCATTTTAAAACCTTCAATTGATTGAATTCATTGTACAAGAACAAATTATCTCCAAACTGTTCCAATCCTGGAACTCTGCGACTAATAAACACCCATTATACCGCACCCTCAGTAGTCATTGTTTTAAACATATTTTGGCTTGCTGCTTAAATTTGTTTTACAACTGCCAACTCCTTAATGTTTAAAAAAAATTCTATCTTCTTTCAGGCTTTCTTACTTGAAATCACTCCTGAAGAATTAATATGGAGGGTGAGCTAAGTAATAGAGCAACCCTGAGGCTGATTTACCATCTACTGTAATTGCTATTCATGATTACCCCAAACTTTTATTTTTCATGTTTTATAATCCTAATTTCTACAGGACTCTAAGCATTTCACAGAATCTTTGGCAATAATGCAGATTGCATGTTTTCAATCTGTAGCTCATTATCCCCTTCCTAGTTTGCTGCTGAAACAGCTACCTTGTGACTAAAATATTAGGAGAAAAGAAGCGGGGAGAGGTGCTTGTGGTAAAAAGGAGGAAGGAACTCTGGTTTCAACCAGATCGTTACTTCTCAACAACTTTCAGGTGCTTCCCTTAGATGTCCTGGAAAGGGATACTCCCTGTATCACAGATAATGTGGGGTATTCTATCAAAATGTACACCTTTTATACTCAAGGAGAGTACTGACTGTTCTACTGTCATTAGGACGCACAATTTAAAGCGTTTTTCCTTTACTGATGATAGGCTTTTTGTTCATGTCTAAGTGAGTAGAAACTTGCCTACTATTCTGTATCTGGCTGACTCCAGATATACATATGCTTTTCTGTCTTGCATATCCTTTAGGTACTTTGCTAACCCCATAAATTTGTTAAATGTCATAGTGAATAGAGCTCTGGGTTTAGAGTAAGAAAGACCTGAGTCAAATGTAACCCCAGTTTCTTCAACTGTGAAGTGAGAATAACAACAGTATTTATCTCCCCAGATTTTTGTAAGATTCAAATGAAAATCAGTCAGTCAATAATCCCTAAAAATTAAATCCATAAACATTAAGTACCTACTATGTTCCAGGCACTGGGGATACTAAAAGAGGGAAAAGGCAAGTCAGTGTCCTCAAGGGGCTTACGCCTTAAGTTGGAAGAAGTTGGAAGAGAGATACATACACACACACACACGCACGCACGCACAAACGATTTGCAGGACATAATTGAGAGGTTGGGGAAGACTTCCTATAGAAACTAGGATTTTAGTTGGGACTTACAGAAAGATTGGATGATTAGTAATCAGAAGAGTTAAGAGAATGTTCCTGTTATAAGGAAGAAAGCATTTTTTAAACAATTGCCAGGCACACAGTAGGCATTGTATAAATACTAGCTGTTGCTGCTGTTAATTCTCCAGGAGATTGGCAGGCTTAACAGTCTACTAATAAATCAATAGATGATGGCCTCAAGCTATACCTCTCATTTCTTCCTAGAAGCCAGGGATACGTAATTAGCTTTTGTGGCATTCATCTCTTTGGCACTTTCATGAAGCCTACCATACATAATAATGTTTTTAAATACATAAAAGAAACTAATGAAATACAAGTATTACCATGTCAAGTCTCCATAATAAATATCTGACATCAAAAAGGAAAAATAAACTTGTGATATAGGAAGTAACCAAAAAGCATATAAAATATAGAAAAAGCATATAAAATAAAGTTAAATTTTATTTCTTATAGCTATCAAGAAGAAGATTGTTATTGCTTAGCTTAAACTCTGGGTGATCTTTGATGGGCCATACGCGCGCGCACACACCCCACCCCACATACACCATGGTGAATATATATGGATTTTTTGTTCTTATGGTTTAAAATTCCAGTTTGCCAAGTGTGCTATTGCAAATGGAATTACAGTTTCCACAGCTCATTTTAGAAGGGAAGGATAGGCTTCTTAATCTCAACGAGCACCAGAATTCTATAATTTGTTGAATTTCAGTTGTAGTACTTAGTTCTCACCTCAACTAATTAATTAGTTAATTTATTTTTCCCTCTGATGCAATTAGGGTTAAGTGACTTGTCCAGGGTCACACAGCTAGGCATTGTTAAGTGTCTGAGGCCAAATTTGAACTCAAATGCTTTATTTGAACTGCCATCTCACTGCTACTCTCACTTTAATTTAGAGGTTGGTGAAAAATAAATACAATTTTTCCCATTCAAGTTCATGGCCTCCATGACATATTTCTGAGTTGTGATCCCTGGCTAAGATCTTGCTTTAAACTTTCCCTTAACACCTATTAGCCTAAGGAGCCTGTTCTCACTGAGGAAGTTTAGCGGAATGGGAGGTAAGATCACCTTCTTCTCCCTTGTGTGTACTTCAGGGTGGCCAGAAACATGCTCCCAATAAGGATCAATTGCCCAATTTAAGGGTGGATCCTTGGCAGTGAAATATATGTAGACAGCATGCCATATGGAATTAGTCATTGATTTCTCCAAAACCAACTGATAGCTTTTCCATTTCTGAGAAAACCCATCATATAGTATATATTATACTGGAATCTCTTTATCTTTTTTTTTATTATCCGATTTTGGATTTTCTTTGCATTTAGAAACAATCATACCTATAGTGGGAATGTTTTTGTTTTTCACTCGTTTCTGTCATGTCCGATTTTTTATTATCCCATTTTGGATTTTCTTGGCAAAGGTACTGGAACGGTTTGCCATTTTTCTCTCTAGCTTATTTTACAGATGAGAGAGCTGAGACAGAGTTGAATGAATTGCTAAAGTCATAGAGCTGAAGGCAAGTCTTCCTAATTGTAGGCGTGATACCCTAATTACTGTGCCATCCAGCTTTCCTAACGGTGCTCTAGTTTATTTATTTTTTAATTACAATGATATTTAGAGACATAAACATCTTTTGGTAAGGTTCATAGAGATGAGATTAGACCTTTTCTTTGAATAGATAGGATGGCGAATGATATTGCAGGGGAAATGAACAATGTAAGTAGTAAGAATCATGATGATTTGTTTATGGGCAGTGAAGGATGGATGTACCTGAATGAGAAGAGAGAAATTATATTGGAAAAGTATATTTCGACCATATTCAAGGCGCTTTTGCCCAAGGTTTTGCAGGTAGTATCAGAGCCAGAATTTAAACCAGAATGCCAGGTATGAGTCAGGAAAAAATCCAAATCTTCTCTAGTTACTAGCTCCCAGGTAAGTCACTTAAGCCTCTTACCTCAGTTTCCTCATCTGTAAATTGAATAGGAGATGGAAATTGCAAACTACTCTAGTGTCTTTGCCAAGAAAACCACAAATGGTGGACAGAAACAACTGAAAACCTCAATTTTACCTCTATGACAGAATCATAGCAGCTTAGAGTTATTAGGAAGCCATATTTGAACCAATACTCCCTTTGTTTCCACTTTTGGATAGTTTTGTTTGGGAATTTTCCCTTCCTTGTGTTTTTGAAGTTTTGCGTTAAACTCCTTTGATTTAATAGTGAGATGCATTTTTTTTTTCCATATTAACTTGTCTAGACAGAATTTCTGTACTTGTACAGTTAGTTGATTCTTCAACCCAAAATTTCAAAGGCATTTATTCTTCCCATTTTCATCTCAGAGATGACCTCTGAGGCATCCATAGTATAATTTAACATGTGATCTGAACTGGGCAGTCGTTCAGCTAGTTATTGGAAGAGATGGCTCAGCCACAGATCTCCCATTACAACAGTAGTTCCCAAATTTTCTCAGGCTTATTTCTCAGCAGTGGGATAATTGCTTTTGAAAAAGTCATCATGGTCTTACTAATTCACTGTTGCTTTACAGGTGAGCCTGTATTTTATTTATCACAGGAACATCTAAAAATTTGAAAAAATGACAATGCATATGTTGTAAGATATTTATTATATTTAGTCTGTGGGAACTTGTGTAGCATACCCTTTGATCTAACATAAAAGAGGGGAAAAGACTCACATGTGGAAAAATTAACAGTCCTTTTTATAGTGTCAAGAAGCTGGGGAAAGGCTGAATAAGTTATGGTAAATGATTGTAATGGAAGAATATTGTCCTATTAGAAATAGTGAGCAGACCAATTTCAGAAAAACCTTCAAAGATTCAGGAATTTTTGCTGAACCAGCAGAACTTGGTACACAATATAACAAGATTATGTGATGATCAACTGATAGATTTGGCTCTTTTAAACAATGAAGTGATTCAAAGCAATTCCAGTAGATTTGGAAATTGACATCCCTATCCAGAGACAGAACTATGGAAACTGAATGTGCACCAAAGCATGGTATTTTCACCTTTTTTTGTTTTTTGTTATTGTTTGCTTGGTTTTTTCTTTCTCTTTTTTTCCTTTTTAATCTGATTTTTCTTGTGCAGCATAACTAACATGGAAATACATTTAGAAGAATTGCACATGTTTAACATAGATTGCTTGCTATCTTGGAGAGGGTTAAGTGGGGAAAGAGGGTGAAAAATTTGGAACACAAGGTTTTGCAAAGGTGAATGTTGAGAACTATCTTTGCATGCATTTGAAAAAATGATATAAAAAACAAAAATTGATTTATTATAAGAATAATAAGCAACGTGGATATTAGTAAATTTGTGTCAAGAGTTATTTGCTCATAATTACATAGCTAATAAAGAGGGCCATATATGAACTCAGTTCCTAACTCCAGGCTCAGTACTCTATCCAGTTTGATGGTGGAAAGAGGAAGTAACATAAGTGGATGCAGAGTAATTTGGGGGGTAAGTACTGTCTTTTGATGAGAATAAGAAGTAGCTTCATGTAGGATATTACATTTGAGATTAAATTTGAAGGAATCCAAATAAAGATAAAGGAGTGTTTTTCAGTAATACAAGATCGATGGGGGGAGGTAGAGACAAGAGATGGAATATCATGTATGAGGAATATAATGTGAACTAGTCTGGTTGGAAAATAAAGTAGAGAATAATGTTCACTAAGCATGAAAAGGCAGAGGCAAAACTTTTAGAAAGGCTTTAAATGCCAATAGAGGAATTATGTTTTATTCTAGCTCTGCTTTTGCTTCTTGATCAAGGAAATGTTCCTTTGCTTTATGAACATCACTTTGGAGCCTATGTGGAAGATAAATTTGGCGAAGGAAGAGACTTGACAGAGAAGTTAATTAAGGAGTGATTGCAATACATATGCAGTAACGAAGATCAGAGAGGTGGTCATGAGAGAGAAGGGATCTGATGTAGAAACATTAGTAACTGGATAATGAGAGTAAAGATTTCCCATGTGGATGACTGTTAGGATGGTTGCACCGTCATGAGAGATGGAAAAATTAGAAAAATGGTTGTGTTTGAAAAGAAAAATGAATTCTCGTTTTGGATTTGTGGAGCCTGAGACATGTTTGTAACAATACAAATGGTCCTTATCACGTTAGCATTATAAGTGGTTTTATAGATGAGAACAAAGCTTCAATATGTAAGGAAGTCATTAGAGATGTGTGGAAGATACTTCCTCAGGAGTTATTAGGTTTTCCCTGGGGTCTTTAGATGGAGGCTGTATTGTTGAAGATCTTAATAAATAGAATTCTTAAATCCGATTTGGAATTGGACTGGCTGACCCGAGGTGCCTTCCAGCCCTGTGATCCTTTATTGTTACTGGCTCAATGTCTTGTAGCAGCAAGTCATGGGCCAAGAAGTGGAATCTAGATTTGTCCAGAGCTCTTTCCATAACCAGATTGAATGAATGTAAAGTCTAAATTAGAGAACAGTTTTTTTTTTTGTTGTTTTTTTTGTTTTTTTTTGCTTTTAGACACATGTAGTAGTAAGTATTGTCTAATGAATGTCCTTAGCTTGTTCTAAGAGATAAATGTGATTTGTAATTTATGTACATTTCTGTATGTAAAAGGTGATTCTAAAGCACTTGGAAATGATTTCTGTATTCCTAAATAGTTTAGTTATACTGACACCCACCACCTCTTTATAACATTACATAAGCAGTTAATTTGTTTCAGAGAAAGAGTGGAGACAAAACAAACTCTTCTCCAAAGGACCATGCTTTCTTTTTCTTTACAGTACATAACACATTTGCTATAGCAGCTGATTCTTCTAATTTGTTCTGGTTTGGAAAAAACTATAGTTTTTAATATTATCTGTAAACTAAAAGTCACCTAAACAACATTAACTTATGTTACCAGGATGGAGATCTTTTTGTCAACTATTTTCACAAATAAACATGATGATTGATAGTGATGAGTCTATGTAAATGTTCACATAAAATGACATGGTAGGATTTCCTGAAATATTTTCTTTTCTTCTTCATTCTCACATCTAGGTTGCAAGATGGGAACACAAAACACGCAAACTGAGCCAGGCTTTTGGTTCTCCCTACGTGGCATGCTACTGTCTGGGAACAACCGTCCTGCTGCTGAACTTCCTTAGGTCTCACTGGTAAGCCACTGATTGCTTCTCAAATAGCCTTCTCTACATCCCCCTCACATGTAGAGTATCTCCCAGCCCTCACTTTTTTTCCTGCCTATTGGCTGTGTTTTCCTAACTCACTTTTTAATTAAATGGTTTTTTTTTTTTAATTTCTAATTGTACAATACCTGGAAGAAAATAGGGGATATGTATTAAATAATAACTATCATATATGAATAAATATAAATCCGTACAAATGTATAAATGAATAATTATAGTTTATAATGAATATAATAAAAATTTACAAAAATGCTCTCTACACAATGAATCTGTAGGGTCGAGATTGTAACTTGCACTGGAGATGCAGAATGTATTACAAAGGAGAATTTTTTTCATCTCATTTAATAGCTGAAGAAACTGAGAGTTTGAGAGATTGAACTACATACTCCTGATTACATAGCCAATAGATATTCAAGGCAAGATTTAAATTGTGGTATCCTAGACTGCAAATCTAATGATTTTTCTATTTTTCAATGTTACTTTGTAAAATAAAAGGGATAGCATTTTATGGATAGATAGACAAACACACAGGATTGACTGTCAGTGTTGTAAAAAGTATCAGTATAATCTAGTCTTTGAAAGGGAGCATTCAGGAGACCCCAAATATTAAAACATAAAAATTTCATCTTCATCCCTCATACTACACCTGCCCTTTTACCTTTTTTTAATAATGGATAAGATCTAGCCATCTGAGGAATAAACAAGATAAGGACATTGCTCTTTGAGAATCAAGACTCATGATTAATAGGCAATACTACATATTTATCACGAGAGGTATAGCACTGTTTAAAATTGTTAAAGAAATAAGATGGGAGGGATGGGCAGCTGGGGAAGCAAAGGGTGATGGAAAAAGACAAGAGAGGAATCCTCGGTTTGGACGGGGTTAAGTAATAAATAGAGCAAGACAAGTTATGGAGCAAAATTTAATTAAAGAGGCAGCAGGGATAGGAAACGTGAGTTTGTGTGTGTGTGTGTGTGTGTGGGGACTATATAGGAGGTGTGTGTGTATGTGTGTGTGTGTGTATATATATATATAATATATATATATATAATATATATATATATACATATGTATATACAAATATGTCTATTAACTGTAGCTTGCTTGCTGATGTGAGAGTGATAAAATGGGGAAAAAAGAATAAAGTAAATAAAATACACAGGAGAGAAATAAAGAACAATTTCCAAGGCAGTAAAGGAAAAAGTGGACACTTCATGAATATAATTTCTTCTACTGAACTGGTAATTTGTTATATATTTTGAATCTTCCCTGATGTTCTGTTGAGCACATGACAAATGTTCTCTTTTATTTTGCTTCATTTTATTTTTTATTTCTTTTCTGGTAATCAAGCCTTAAGTGCCAAAAGCACCCTGGGGACCAAGTAGTGCAGCCCCCTTGCTCCAATGTCTGTGCTCTCTATGGTCTGTGCTAATTGGGCCAGAGATAAATAGCATGAATAAACAAAATCCAAAGATGAAAGAAAAACTTCATTCCGAGCATTAGTTTCATTCTTTGCCTCTTGACAGTCTTTCAGAGGGTTCCCTTATAAAATCAAAGGAAAAACATATAATCAGTCATTGAGCAATCTTTTCTTTTGTATCTGAACATCAACTTTCTTATTTAATAATTGGGGCTTCAAAAAAAATCATCTGTTCCATTTTTCTGTTTCTAGAAACTTCTCTCTCAAAACAGAATATGGCCTGAACTTAGCCCCTAGTTCTGTCAGGTTTTCTGCATTCCCTGGAATGAATCTATGCTTTGAAGCCTGCCTCCTCTTCTGGGCAGAATTTGTCTTTGGTGACCCTTAGCACTTGTCTGTCATTTTTCCTCTCTCTTCCTATCTCTTACTCTACCTACTTAGCACTGTACTTCCTCCATTTATTGAACCTGATCCATTTTCCTCAAAGCCACATAAGATGATACTGTGTTATTTGGTATTTGAATTTGGACTAATCTATTCACATTGAGGCTTCTGGGTTAATGTTTAATCTACTCATTTAACAGTGAGCAAAGTGTCTTAACTCAAAGTAGAAGTGCTATAATGTTGAGGGCTACTAGAGAAATATATTCAGATTTGGATCTCCTTTAAGCCTGTTGAGTTTAGATGGCCATTTATTTTTCTGTGCAGGGCTTGTCCTGCCTTCTTGGGGTTAGAGGTGGAGGCAGGACCTTGGGTGTCGTAATTGTGTCATAAATGGATGTTGTTTCTGTACTACTTGGGTAAACTCAACGATATCTGCTCCTCTAATTTGGACATGAAATAATTTTTTATCACACTGGCTACTTCATTAGTTTCTTGTTCAGAGTTTGGGTAGTGTCATGGGATAAGTCAATAAGCGTTTTTTTAAATCAAAAGGCAACTTTAGATTTGATATTGGGAAAAAACCTTCTACATTAGCATTGTCCCAAAGTGGAATGAATGGGCTCCCTTAAGAACATAACAAGCTTCCGCTCAGTAAAAATTTTTTAAGCAATGGTGATGTGACTAGTCTTTGGCTACTGATAACACTCCCCAAGCAGCACCTGAGGCTGCAGATAGAACAGATTCATTGGTGGCCTGAAAATCTCAAGGAGTCGGGTTTCCACTATTGCCCTCACAGAATATTCCTGCCCAGAACAGTGTTTTGTGACTAATTTTTTTCCCCTTCATTTTTTCAGTTATTAAGACCATAACATGTAACCATGCAGCAGCAGGAAGAACAAAGTGTACTTCTGTAGTTTCAGGCACCCTCAAAAATGATCTCAGATCCTATGAAGTTGGTAAGACCCATGGTATATAATGTAATACCAGACAGCCTCTCAGGATTTTTAAAGTTGAGAATTATGCCACTGTTGATGCTTTTCTTTGAATAAAGCACTTCCCTGTCTCTACTTTCTGTTTTAAAAATGTAAATATTATTCCAAGGTTATAACCTAAGACACCTGAAGAGTTAGTCTTGTGTTCAGAAGTCTGAGCTGGGAGTTGGGATCTGAGCTTTAGCCCTTTTTGTTCCACTAACTGTGACCTTAGGCAACATATTTCCTCAGACGACGGGGTCTCTGTATTCTGCTGCATAAAATGAGAGGTTTGAACTGGATAATCTAAAAGGGCCCCTTCCAGCTTCACTATATTTTACTTTCACAGGATTTGCCTTGGACTCACACCCATGGACCACTAAGATTCCTGTTTCTTTCTCTTCATTCTTACCATGGTCTGGTGTCTGGACATTTGAGGATTGTTCTGTGCCCAAAAAAGTACAGAATGTTTCAAGACATTGTTGATCTTAGCTGAAGAAGCTAAGCATTGAGCCAGTCCTGGTTTTAATTAAAGATGTTCTCCTCTCTCAGTCTTTCCCACCCCCAGGAATGGAGTAAGGAAAGATAGGTCTAGGGAGAGGGTTCCCTGGTATTCAGAAGAACTGAGTGTGAAGTCCCTTATATGAGTCAGTTCTATTAAGGGAATCCTCAACGCACTGTTTTATTCTGTTATGTAAGTAAGGCTATCTTTTGATCAAGGTGTAATAATTATGCTAAAATAAATCCGTGCCAGAGAGTTTTAAGCTGAATTCTTTCCACAGGCAACAACATTCTCTCATGTCCAAAGTGCTATTACAGAACATTCTCTGTCACAGTAGGACTTGGTGCAACCAGTGGAGGTGGGGATTAGGATCTAGTTTCCAGAGCTCACCGTTCTCTTTTTTGCCAACAAAGTGCAAATCTAAAAGTTCTTTTCTGTTCTGCTTTTAATAGATGACTCTGACATTCATGTTCCTTAATATTGTGTCTATGTGACTGAAAAATAGAGTCTTTTGTAGGGAGTGAGAGAGAACCCCCAGGTTGATTATGGATCACTTTGTGATTTTTTGTTATTGATTTTTTTTTTAGTTTGTTTTTTTTCTGTAATTAATTACATGTTTTTAGCATTCATCTTTAAAAAAAGAAAAAGTCTGTATCCTAAATAGATCATAAAACAAGGAAAAGGACGGACTTATATAAAATGTAGCAGCCCTTTTTTGTGATGTCAAGGAACTGGAAACTGAATGAATGCCCGTCAATTGGGGGATGGCTGAATAAGTTAAGGTATATGAATGTAATGGAATATTGTTGTTCTATAAGAAATGATAAACAGGCTGATTTCAGAAAAGCCTAAAAAGGCTTGATATGAACTGATGCCGAGTAAAGTGAGTGGACTTTGTACATAGCAATAGTAAGATTATGTGATCCACTGTGATGGATTTGACTCTTCAAGAAAGAGGTGATTCAAGGCAATTCCTATAGCCTTGGGATGTAAAGGTCTATGAAAACTATATGTGGATCAACACATAGTATTTTAATTTTTTTGTTTTTTTTCCTCTTTGATTTTTGTATGTCTAGCGTAATGAATATGGAAATATGTTTAGAAGAATTGTGCAAGTTTAACCTATATTGGATTGCTTCCTGTCTTAGTAAGGGAGAAGGAGAGGAAGAAAAATTTAAAACATAAAGTTTTAAAAAGGTAAATGTTGAAAATTACCTTTCCATGCATTTGAAAAACAAAGTACTATTTAAAAAGCAACAACAAAAATTTTAGTTCTAAGTTTTTTTTTCCTTCTCTTCTTCCCTCTCTCAAAAGGTTAAGAATTTTAAAAAGATTATATAGGTATAATCATGTAAAACATTTCTATATTAATCAATTTGTAAAAGAAGAAACATACCAAAACAGAAAAACCATGAAAAAGCAAAACAAAGTGAAAGCAATAAGATTTAATATGCATTCAGACTCCCATCACTTTTTTGCATGTGGATGGCATTTTCTACCATGAGTCATCGTAGATAGTTGTTGTCTTGTAGAAGCTAGTTAAATCAGTCATAGTTGATCATTGTGCAGTGTTGCTGCAAATGTGCTACTCTTTGTTGTGCTCACTTCACTTTGCACCAGTTCATCTAGTTTATTTTGTTACAGTTGGGAAGAATTTTTGAATATGACAAAGATGAAGTTGGAACAGGTTCAGTGTCTTGTCATGTCCTGAGAAGGTATCTTTAAGATCTTTTAATTTGAACTTCTGATTGTACAGATAAAGAAAGACTGGGAAAGGGAAATAAATTGCCCATATTCACACAGGGAGTAAGTGGCAGAAACTGACTTCTTCAGTTTTTCCTTCTGGCTAATCTTCTGATTTGCTTTTTTCCCTCTTTATTCTGTTGCTTTTTATTTCCAAAACACATATGAATAATTTTCAACATTCACCCTTGCAAAACCTTGTGTTCCAAATGTTTTCCCACCCGCTCCCCCAAACGGCAAATATTTCAGTACACATTAAACATGTGCAATTCTTCTGTCCATATTTCCACAATTATCGTGCTGCACAAGAAAAATCAAAGCAACATGAGATCAAATCAAAAAAAAAAAGAATGAAAACAAAATGCAAGCAAACAACAACAAAAAGAGTGAAAATGCTATATTGTGGTACATACTCAGTCCTCATAGTCCTCTGTCTGGGTGCAAATGGCTCTCTTTATCACAAGATCATTGGAAGTGGCCTGAATAATCTCATTGTTGAAAAGAGCCATATCCATGAGAATTGATACCTTAAATTCCAGTGATTTGGACTATGTAGGATGGGATTTTTAATTCTTGGTTGTTTTGGGTGCCTTAATTTTGTTTTACCAGTTAGGATATAAGCTTTTTTAATGGTAGAATAGTTCTCCTCTATACTGTTGCAAGTTGAAAAAGCCTCCTTTAGTGTTATAGTTCAAAAATGTGTACTATTGGAAATTGATACTCTATGATTTGAAAGATTAATTTATTGTTTATTATTAAAATGTTGAAGTTTCTATGAGAAGTAATTGTGATAAAATTTTAAAAATACATACAAAAATATGTACATTTGTTTTTCAATTCAGGACAATCCTTGCTTGAATAGACTCTAGGATAGTTATTATATCCATATGTAAGGAAGAGAAAGGGCCTCAATTTCTTTCCAGATTGCTAAGTTTGCTAAGAGCTTGATCCACTAGATAAGACTAGTGTCTCTCTTGCCCTCAATTCTGATTCTGGATTTGAGTAATTGATTTTGGTTGGCAAACGGGAAGCAGTTATGAAAATGGTCTTATTGGCCTTGTTGGAAGACAGTGGATGGAAGAAACCTTTGTATATTACTGTTGTTATAAAACTTTATTTCCTGATTTGGCTGTTTATAGTACAATTGGCTTGCTTCTAGCCAGTCAATCCTATTTGTCCAATTATTTCTCAATAAAGTGCTGCTTTTTGAAGAGTCAACTGTGAGGAAATTGTAACAGCTTCCTTCCTTACCAGTACCCATATTTTGTATTATTGAGTTCATCTTATATAACCTGACCATATTCCCAGCAGTGTACAAACTAAGTGGAACAAATGACCCATCCATCTGCCTCGTTCTTCTTGCTTGTTTTCAGTGCCTTTCCGGGCAACCACACCCAAGATATTAGAAAGAAATTTGTTGTTCGTTCATTCACTTTCAATCATATCTGACTCTTTGTGAATTCATTTGGGGTTTTCTTGACAGGAACACTGGAATGATTTGCCCTTTCCTCCAGTTTTTTTTAAGATAAGGAAACTGAGGCAAATACACTGGAGCGACTTGCCCAAGGGCACACAACTGGTTCAGGGTCTGAGGCCATATTTAAACTCAAGAATGTGAGTCTTGATTAGTCCAGGCCTAGCACTTTATCCACAACTTCACCAACTGCCCTTAGAAAAGAGATATGCTCAGAATTTCCAAGCTAGAGCTTTTTTTTTTTTTTTTTTTCCCCCTAAGAGCCATAAGATATTTCTCACTTGTTTCTGGACAAGTGCTGGTAACTTAAATAATTACCTATGGCTGTGATCACTGCTAACTCCCACCATTTTGCATGCTAATCATGCAAAAAAAGGAATTGGATATGGGAGTAGCAACATCATCTTCCATCCTACTGTCCCAGGGCCATGGTTTATCCATTGGCAATAACCTCTGGAAGACATTTGAATTTCTTTTTTTATAGACATATAACAGCATCTTCTCTGGATCAGCTCTTGCAGTACCTGTAAACCTGGATCCTCTCTCTGGCAGTGCCATTGAACAACAAATAATTAAAGAACAAGATTATTCCACATATCTGAGCAAGGATGCCATCCTTCTTTCTATCAGGACCTCTACACCATGAACCAAGACAAAGATGTTTTTAAGACAATAAGGAAATAGTTTCCTTTAAGAAGTTTTTGTATTATTAAAGTTTTGCATTACTGTCAATTTTTTTTTTACAAAAAGTAATATTTATTCATTATGAAGTTTAAATATCCCAAAATGAATATATTTTATAATAAGATGCTGTCATTATAAATTGTTTTCGCTCTTCCTCCACTGTTGTTGAACTTTTCATAATCTCTTTTAGGGAATTAGTTTGCTTCATAAGGTTAATAATAAAGTATTTGTTAAGTGCTTTCTATGTGGCAGGCACTATGCTGCTAAGCCTTAGGATACAAATATAATAAACATGTTTTCTAAATAATACTAACTTCCCTTAACAACAAGATACAGGAATATAAAACTGGTTTTTAAAATTTCATGAGTAACAGGAGAAGAACTTAAGAAGAAGAATTGAAAGCTTCATGCCATCCCAAACTTCACTAGGCTATTTTTTTCCTCAGCCTCCTCCACCACAAATCCATTTACTAGAGTTGATCATTAAAAAAACATTAATTTAGAGTACCCATGTTTGAATCCTAACTCTCCTATTTTTATGTTACCTTGGAGAAATGATTTAACTCTTTCTTCATTTATAAAGAGGACATCTCTAAGATTCCCATACAATTTCAAATCCTGGAACCAGACAATCCACCAAAAAAACAACCACCACTCACTCAATTGTTGATTGTAATCTTTATATGATATTATGACCAATTTGTTGATTTATATTTGTAAGTCTATAACTTGATAAGCCATTATTTTCACTGGGAAACAGAAGTATTTAGAGGACCTTTGCTATTATTTACTCAGAAACAGAACCCAAGTGCAGATTTTACATGTAGAGTATATTTAATTTGTTTCTAATGCTTTGACATCTTGGAATGAGATCCTGTCATTGATTCTGAAGGAGATTAGAGTCCAGCCCTGATTAACTGATTATGAAGGATTTACTGAGCAATATATCCAATTGCAGCTCCCTATTGCCTCTTTGCCTAACTTATCAGGAATAACAATCCACACCATGGATGTCTTGTGTTCCATTATCACAGGAATATTATGGGACATCTGAATAGATGACAGGCACATTCCTCTAACTTTTACTCCTCTCATCTCTAATTCAAGGCAAAACATTTTGTCTTGTGCTTCCTTTTTCACATTTTCATTCCCATCCAGCTTTACCTTACTCTTTTGTTGGGGTCACACACAGAGAGACATGACTGAATAACAACAATGTTCGTTGGCTCTGGTGATAGGGCACATGGGTTCATTCACCTGATTCTCATTTGCAAAATGAGATTAACCTAGCCACAAAGGTTTCTTGTAGTTCTAGATCTTGGCTCCTGGCCCCCTTTTTATCAGCCCTTCTCTTGCACTCACTGTTTGCTCATGTAGCCAACATCCTGGTTTAGTTCTGTACCTCTGGCCTTGACTTTTCCAATAGTCTCTTAATAGTCCTTTTCCCCCAGTATCTCCCCTCTCCAGTCTGTTGTTATTGAAGCTTCACAATTAACATTTTTAAATGCACCTATTGGACCCTCTTCCTTTACTTTCTACTCTCTTTTAATTTTTTTTCTTAGTATATTTTATACTGAATGAAACTTACAAAAGGAAGTAAAAACCCAGTTGCTGGCTGTCAGCAGTAATGACCTTCCTTGTTAACAGGGATTGATTGGCAGCTTCTCCATCACTAGTAGTCAGATGCCAGAGTGATGCTTATAGCTGGAAGCAGAGAAATAGGAGGATTTCTTCCACCCTCTCACTCTCACCTCCTACCTGATACTGATTGCCAAGGAGACGGAAGGAGCAGATTAACCTGCAGCCCACCTCCTAAAATATGGCTTGTGATGTATGGTTCATTGTCAATTTTTGACTCTCAGGGGACTGACCTAAGCTAGCCAGAAATGAATCATTATATTCCTACCTTGCTAACAAAATCTAAATTCCGATCAGTTTTTTTTCTCTTAGAAACTTTTTGAATGTCACCATTGTGCCTAGCCTAGGGTTCTTTTCCCCCAGTTCTCTGATTTCCTACACTTAAATTCACTAATTAGCCACCTGGGGGAGAGACTCAGTGTGTAGAGAGATGGAGGTCATGGAACGCTAGAGGACTTTTGCTTTCCTTTATCTTTTAGGGAAATAATGACAGCCAGCCCACATTGTTGATACTTGGGAGAGATGGATGCTGACTCAGATGAACAGTAGTGACGATTTTAAGAGAGGCAGTAAAGTGAGCCTATTTCTGGAAAACAAACAGCCTAGCAAAATCATATAGATTGAGTAAATTAGAATAAAGTTATTATTGTGTATTAATTTGGACTCCTGTTGAGAAACTACTACATGATGATTTTCATTGTGTTTATGATGGGATATAGAAGTAAAAAAGTTTTTATTCTCAAGGAGCACATCGTAAGGTTTAAGAACACATACATATATATGTACACATGTGTGTAAGGATTTTTGAGTTATAAATTATTAGAACTGGTTGTCAGATAAGAGACGTTAAAGAAAGCAGACATATTTCTCTTGAAAAAGAAAATTTTTGGTTGTGGTGGAAAGGTAGCACTTGGTCATATTCTTAAATCTCTTAAGATTATCACGCTGAAGAAAGCACAGACTTGTTATATATAAGGAAAAACTAGGATACAAGGAGGTTTCACTATAAAGAAAAACAGTCAAATCAATGGAGCTATCCACCAATGAATTGGGCTGCCTTGAGAGACAGTGAATTCCTTCAGCACTTGATGTATTCAATCAAAGGCTGTCAGGGATAATCTAGATCGCTGATATTTCCTTTAATTCTAGGATTCTGCAATTCATTCAACAAATGTTAATATGTTAAAGACCTATGACCAAGCCACAGAACTGAAGATACAGCATTATATATAGACCTTCCTCTTGAGGATATATATAAAAATAATCATGACACAAGGGACAGTGTTATAAGCGCTGATTTCTCTCTGTTCCAGTACTACTTTGAGGAGACAGATCATTATCACTTGTGGGATGGTTGTCAGGAAAAGTTTTATGAAAGAGGATAGTCTAAGCATAGTTATGCCTAAGCACTATACTTTGCTTAGAAAGTAAAGTATATCCATGCATATGTTTTCAAAAATAAAAAGCTTTAATTTTCAAAAGGAAGAGTTTAGGGGTAGCTAGGGGCAGAGTGGATAGAGTATCAGCTCTGAATTCACGTGGTCCTGAGTTCAAATCCAATCTGATTTAACAATAGCTGTGTGACTCTGTGCAAGTCACTTAACCCCAATTGCCTTGCCAAAAAAAGGAAATAGTGTATCAGGATCTATAGAGTAACATAAAGCTTAACAAGTAAGTTGAAAGAATTTCGTTGCAGGTTAGGAGTACTACCATCAGGAGTTGATGAGTTTATGACTTAATTTTAGAGAAGAGGGAGCTCAACGAGCTAAGCTCTTCAGTCTTTCAGGTTGTATTTCTTGTAGAGAACTTGTAGAGAAACTACCTCTTGTGGAGGTAGTTCTGGCTTTGTTCAATTGACTCTACATCATTTCATACAACTTTTCTCAGATTTCTCTGTATTCATCTCTTTCATAATAATGTCTCTTGGCATAATATTATAATTTGTTCAAACTATTTCCCATTTGGTTGGGTAACCCCTTAGTTTTTATTCTTTCATACTGGGTGTGTGGATTATTTTTCTTTCTATTCTCTTGTGATAAAGCCTTTAATAAAAGTCCTATTTTTTGAGATAAAGGGTGACATTATGGGCATCAGTCCAAATTGCTTTCCAGTTCACAACTCCAACAACAGTACATTGATGTACTTACTCTCTTGTTAAATTTTATTTATTTTTGTGTGTATGCTTATTCTTTGAGAGCCAGCCCCTCCAGCAATTGTCATTCTTTTTTTTTTCCCTTTATATTTGCCAATCTGATGAATATGAAGCAGAATTTCAGGATTGCTTTAATTTGCATTTCTCTTATTAGTGTTTAGAAGCAATGTTTTTTATAATTGCTGCAAGCTTGGATTTCTCTCCCGTGAGAATTTCTTGTTCATATCTTTGACCATCTGTCTATTGGGGGATGGCTCTTGTTCTTATCTATTTGAAATAGTACTATATGTCCTGATTAGCTTTTTTTTCCCTAGTATAATTCAGATTGGCTATTTTATCTCCTTTGTTTCTATCTTTATTTGCTCAAGAATCCTTCCCTTATTCATAGCTGTTAAAGACATCTCTTTCTCTGATCCTCTAATTTGTTTATGATTGTATCTTTTATAACCTGGTCATGAATCCATTTGAAGCTTATTTTGAGTAGGTATAAGCATAATTTTTGCCAATTGTGTTCTAGTTTAAAAAAAAACAAACAGTAGTAAGTTTTGTTCCTTTGTTGTTTTTTTTAATTGAATTAATGAGCATTTATTCTAGTAGTTATTTGAGTCGGCTGGTAATGTAGTGGATGAAGAGACTTACACTTCTCCATTCAAATCTTGTCTCAATCACTTACTAGCATTGTAACCCTGAGCAAGTCACTTAAACTTGTCTTCCTCAGTTTCTTTATTTGTAGAATGAGCTGGAGAATAAAATAGGATTGATAATAGCATCTGCCTTGCAAGGTAATTGTAAGGAACAAATGAAATATATTTACAAAAGTGCCTGACGTATATGGCTGCTATAATACTTATTCCCTTTCCTGTACTCTCATCATACATTTTGTTGCAGTAATGTGGAGCTTATCTTTGTTGTGTATTTAGTGCATTTCATTGGTTACCTTTTTTTAAAACTTGCACCAAAGAGTTTAAATGATTCCTGCTTTATTGTATAAAATCCATCAGTGTTAGGCCCTCTTCCTTCCCACATATTTCATTATCTCCCTTGAAGTTCTTGACCTTTTGCTGCATCAAACAAATTTTATTATTTTTTTTTCCCTATAAAGTAACTTCAGTATTTGATATGACCCAGACTAAATTAGTTTAAATAGTATTATAATTTTTTTTATTGGCTGGCCTCACTATGAGCAATTAATAGTGCTATAATTACTTAGATGTGTCTTTATTTCAATGAAACAGTGTTTTGTAGTTGTATTCATATAGTTTCTTTGTGCATCTTGGTAAGTAGCCTCCTAAATATTTGGTACATTATATTCCTTTGAATGCAATTTCTTTTTGTATTGATTCTTTCTAAGATTCGTTTGAATTATAAATAAGTTATTGATTTATCTGAGATGGTTTTATATTCCTTGTCTTCATCAACAATTTTAATAAACTTTAGTTAAATTTTTAAAGGTTCTTTAATCATATGGGTATATAATTAGAAAAATGTGAATTTTTTCCCCCTCCCTCTTTGTCTATACTTATTCTCTCAATTTATTTTTCTTGTCTTATTACTACAGCTAGCATTTCTAACAGGATATCAAATAATAATGGTAATAACAAATCCTTGTTGTACTGAAAAGGTTTCTGGTGTTTGGCCATTGCATATGAATCTGTCCCTGTGTTTTAGGTATATACTACTTCCCATATTTAGGAAAGGTCCATTTATCCCTATGCTTTTTATTATTGTGTTTTGTCATTGTTGTTACTGTTTTTGATTATTATTTTTTTTTTTTACCTTTTTTTCCCTTGCTGAGACAATTGGGGTTAAGTGACTTGCCCAAGGTCACACAGCTAGGAAGTGTTAAGTGTCTGAGAGTAGATTTGAACTCAGGTTCTCCTGACTTCAGGGCTGGTGCTCTATCTACTGTGCCACTTGGCTGCCCCTGTTGTTATTTAATAAAAATGATTATTTATTTTATCAAGAACCATTTCTACATTCGACATAGATATGTGATTTATTAATTTTTATCAATATAGAGGATTATGTTTATAGTTTTCCTACAAATCTAACCTGGTCATAATATTTAATCTAGTCTCTTTACGATATTTTATTCAGTATCTTTGCACTGAGATTCATTAGGAAACATCAGTCTCTCCATTGTTTAGGTATTATGATTGTTATTTGCATTAGAAAATTTTGCAGGTTCTCTTATCTAATTTGCAAACAATTTGTGTAACATTAGAATTAATTTGTAAATCTATGTTCATCCTAGGACTTTTTTCTATGGTATTTCCATTTAATCCTTATCCAATTTATTTTTTTCTGATATTGGGATATTTAAAATTTTTTACTTCTTATTTTACCTGTCCAGATATTTTATATTTTTTTAGTTATTCATTTCATTTATCTTTTTGATGGCATATAATTGGGCAAAGTAGTTCTTTTTATGGTCCCTCCCTCCCTCCTTTCTTCTCTCCCTTCCTTTCTTCCTTCCATCTTTCCTTCCTATCTTCCTTCCTTCCTCTTTCTTCACTTCTTCCTGCCCTCCCTTTCTTCCAGGTTCACATTGCTAAGAAGTATCTGATACCATATTTGGACTTAGATCTTAGTCATTCTTGTGTGCCTATACGTATATAATCAGCCCTCCTTTGTTCAGATTAGAGTGAGGTTCATATGAAGTCTGGTTATCATAACTCTTCCTCATTGTATACTTATTTCTGGCATAATAATAACTTCTACCCGTCCTTTCTTTTCTAGTGTTTTCCCACCTTCTTTGCATTATTTTTTCTCTTATGACCATCAAAACAGAACAAAATACTCTTCAGGCCATTCTTTGTTTTGTCATATGTTTCTCCTGCTTTTATTGCTTTATAAAAATTCATCATTATTTAGCCCATTCTGACTGCTCAAATGTGTTTTGCTTTTTATATTACTTCTCATTTGGAGTTGTTTCCTCTTTTTAAAATGTCCTTTCTTCATATATATAATTGAGATCAATCTTCCTTGCCTTTTCATTGGTTAGGGGAGGAGTAGGAAGAAGAAAGAATTCAGAAATCAAAAAAAAAATTTAATGAATAAAAATAATTGATTTTATTTTTAAAGGAAGAGATGATAAAAACTAAATAAAGATGTTTTTACTCTGTTAGTTTGTCTAGTCACACAGGGAGTTTCCAGCAGTAAGAAGTAAAACTTTTGCTCTCTGCACAAACGGAGACTAGAAGTTACCTCATAGAACAGGATTCCCCAAGTAGTTTATAGAACCATGTCCAGTCTGTCTGAATGAACCCAGAGGAGTGGTTTTGTTTATATGACAAAGGCAACAGTAGCTGGAGGCAATGGAATCCTTCCTGCTCACAGTGATTGCTAGTAGCCCAAAGCAGTTCCCAAGGCATCTTTAGCAACTCTGCAAAAACCCCTCACCTTTAGGCTGGGTAAATAGAAATTCTGTTTGGGGGAGGAGGCCTTGTTGCCAAGATTTGAGGTAATTCGTTATCTCTGGGCAAACAGTTTCCCACCTCCTGTAACCTAAACAGGAGACTGCCACCAGACGCATGGATTACTGTGGGATGTATTTGTACTGCCTACAAAGCGTGAAAGGGAAAAGGATGATGGCTTAGGTGCCTCAGGTAGGGGTACCCTATCAAAACAAAGTACACAGAGCTCACACAGTCCAGGGGAAGATAGAAAGAGAAGTCCTTCAGCTAGGTGTTCCTGTGACATGTTATCACCTGGAGCAGGATGTTACTAAGCACTTATCCCACTGATGACTTTAAAGGTCTGGCTCTGCTCCAACTAAGGAATGTCCTGCTGTTTGTTGGGACTCACATTGGAGCCTGGCCTTGATTCATAGGCTGTGGAGGGATGGATTGTTTCTATTTTTCACCTTTGACTAGAAGAGCCAGCCAGGAAGCCTTACACTTCATCAAATAGTCTATGTGGTTGATTCCCTCCATTGATGCCTAAAATTGCACTCTCTCCTTTAGGAAACTTTCCTATAGTATAGCTACCCCCTCTTAGAAGTAAAACACTTTACTCTTTTAAAAATTATTATTTTTAAAATTTACTTTATGTATTTTTATTGTTTACCCTTACAGTGTGTACTTACACATTGTATATTGCTCCAACAGAATACTGCTTTTATCGAAGACAATAGTAGGGAGAAAAGGAAGTAGCCTAAAGATTCTAAAACTTCTCATTTTTGTTAAGGGCCAGCCAGACTCTCAGTCTTTAACTTCTCTTGAGTAGCCATTACAAAGAACAATAAGACTAGTACCTCCTCCATGTGGTGCCAACAATGTTATGAAATAGTTGGTTGAGGTAAGGAGTCTTCCACCTTAAGAGTCCTCATTATGATTACATTAATTATACTGGAAAAGGAAATAGGTTCTTAGGAAGTGGTAAATCATCAGAAATCAAATTTTAAAAACTAATTGAACAATATTAACAAAAAACAGGAAAATCTGTAATTAAAACATTAGCTGTGCATCACATTGTTTAGTGTTGAGCCTAGAGTCAGCCATCCCTGAGATCATATTCAGTTACCAGTATCATCCTGGGCAATCACTTTGTGTCAGTTTCTTCATCTGTAATATAGGGATAATAATAGCACCAACCTCCCTCTGTTGTGAGGATCAAATGAGATATTAATTGTAAATATGCCTGGCATATAGTGTTATATAAATGTTAGTTGCTGTTATTATTATTAACTTCTCATATATCAATTGAAAATAATTTCCCTTCAGAAAACTCCTACTCAGGGAACAAATTTTGTGGTGGGTTCAGGAGGGAGGCCTTTTTTGTGTTGTTGCTGGAATGCTAGAAACTGTGAGCCTCCTAACCTATGCCTCTGAGGAAATTAAAGAAAAAACTCTTGCTTTATTGCTTGAACAGCTCTCTTGGGCAGCTCTTTGCCTTCTCACTTTTCTCTGAGCATGGCTCCCATTGTAGCTAATGCATCTCTGCCATCGTCAGCCCCAGTAAATTGGCTCTGTATCCATTGTATGAGGTAATGGAGACTTGGAAGTCTTTCTCTCTGCATAAAGCCTGTTCCTTTCTAATCCCATCGTACCCTTTCATGTAAAATTGTCTTTTGTAAACCTGAAGAGGGTCCCAAACCTTGCAGGCAGAAGGAGGGAAGGAGAAGAATTATGTCCAACTCTCATAGCAAAGTCCTCTTGATTTTATTTGAAGGCAAGGAAAACCAAGACTCACAAAGTGACTTACCAGTTGTCCCATAGCTTATTAGTGACAGAACTAGGACCAAAACAGAATTTTATGTCCCGTGTCCAATACAACACCCACAAACTTTTCTCTGAAGAATGGGAGAATATCATCCTCCCTCAATTTTAAGGGATTAGAAAGAAATAGTATGTAGCACTGAAAATTAAGGGTCTATTCTAGCCTTACCATTGAATAGCTATGTAACCACACCTTCTGATCAGTTTGTTTACTTATGGAAAGTGAACAAAAATCCCTGACCTGCTACTTGCCCAGAATTTTACTGAGACTTTCATGAAATAATGAATATGAAATCACTTCAGAAAATAAAAAATGTCCTACAAACACAAGGGATTATTTTGGCATTGGAGCTATTTTCCTCAGGAATTTTTTCTTCCTTTTTGTAATGTGGGTTTTATGAAACTTGAAAGAAATTGAGATGCAGCATTAGATCACTTAAACACTGCAGTTGAGCTAGATCTTTGCCCACAGTTTTGGGATAAGTAGAAGCAGTCATGATGTAAGCATCTTTAATTCGAGGAGCCTGGATGGGAGCTACTTGATGAGGTCCCCTTTTCTCTTCCCTACTGTCCCCATTAGAGGACTGGATTTCATAACATCAGGAAAGTAGGCTCAATATCCTAAAGTCTTTTATTGGTGGGGGAAAATATATCGTGCAAAGTTTAAAAATAGCACTAAAAGTAAATAAATAATCACTCTCTGTGTGTCCATATACCACACCTCTTTGCTTCTTTACAGATTATTTTCCAAAGGAAATTGCCTTCTATTACTTTATTGTATTACAGAGCTAGGGACCCAAAAGAGTTACTTGTTCTTCCATTAATTTTATGAACGGAAAGAACTGTACCTTCCCTTCTGAATGGGAGAAGTGGGAACACCAAATATTGATAAATTGGGTTTGAAATATACAATTCCTATAAACCAGAAGGTATGACGATAGAGTATCCTTATTCTAATCACAAGGGAGAAAAACCTGCTGAACAGCCCAGGGAAAAAGAGTCCTAGCACGTCAGAGTGGGAAGGACCTCAGAAGTCATTAGTACAATCTGTACTTAGCAGGAATCTGAAAATGGTTATTCATTTTTTATTTGAAGACCTCCAGCGATGGGAAACTTAGAGGCATTCCTTGAAATCACCCATTATTTTAGACAGTCTTGATGTTGCAGAAAAATTTTCCTTAGTTTGTGCAGATTTATCCCTCAGATTTACACCTATTATTTTGCTCTTCTGGGACCAAAAGAAAAATTGCTTTTCCTCCCTAAAACCTTTCAGATATTTTGCTGACAATTTCCTGTTTCTTCAAATCATGATCTGTAATCATTTCACTATTATTGTTAATAATTATTGTATCTGTTAATATAACATTTGACATTGATATAGCGGATTAAGGCTTGCAAAGTTCATTCCATGTGTTACCTCATTTGATTTTCACAACTATATGAGGTAGTTGGAATAATTATTTCCATTTTACAGATGAGTAAGTACATTTCATATACTCCAGTTTTTCAATGCCCTTCCTAAAAGTTGTTGTTCAGTATTCAATACAATCTGACCAGAAAAGAGTATAGTGGGACCATCACCTACAGCATTATGAATTCTGTGATCCAGTACTATGTGTATGTGTGATGTCACATATTAACTAAGGTTGAATTTGTTTTCCATTTGCAGAATCTCAGAGTTGGAAGGGATTTTAGTGACCCTCTGCAGCCACTCAGGGAATCCCCTCTGTAACATATTTAACAAATGGTCATGCAGCCTCTTCTTGAAGACCTCCAATGAGCTCTCATTTTCAGGATAGTCTATTCCAATTTTTTATGGGTTTCATTGTTAAGGCTTTTCCTTATATTGAACTGAAACTTTTGCAACTCCTACCAATTAATTACAACTTTCTGTTTGCAAGAACCATGAAGAGCAAGATTGATTTCCCCTTCTCTGTGATTTTTTTTTTTTGGGGGGGGGAGGGGATAGATACTTATAACTATCATCTTTTAATTCTTTTTTTCTTTCTTGTCTTACCTAAATTATTGTTGTCCATGACTAATATGGAAATATGTTTAAAATGATTATACATGTGCAAGTATATCATATTTTTTGCTACCTTGGAAGGGAGGTAGGAAAAAAAATTGAAACTCAAAAATCTTAGAAAAATTAATGTTGAAAACTATATATGTAATTAGAAACATAAAATACTTTTGAAATTAACAAAAAGGTAGAGTATCTCATGAATAACAATTCTCTTCATTTCAGTCACATCTGACTCTGACACCATTTGGGGTTTACTTGATAAAGATAATGCAGTGATTTGCCATTTCCTCCTCCAGTTCATTTTATAGATAAGGAAAATGAGGCAAATAGTGATTTGCTCAGGATTACATAGCTAGTAAGTGTGTGAGACTAGATTCAAAGTCCAGTTCTAATCTATTCCACCACTTGGCTTTCCCAGATATCCCCAGTTTATTTAATCCTCATATTTTATCATCTCAGGGTTTTTGACTGCTCCATTTGCCTTTTTCTATATACTTTCCAGGTCATCATTATTCTGTGAAGTACCTAGGACTGAGCACAGTATTTCCTGTTTGGTTCTGACCAGTGCAGGACTGACTGCAATCTCCTCGTAGCAGATACTATAATTTACAGTCATCTCCCCTGTCTTATTTTTTTTTTTAAATTTATTTAGAACAGTATTTACTTCTCTAGTATTCAGTTAAGACTTCTATTTTCTAGTTTTCCAAAGATCGCTAATGATAGTTTATCAGCACCCTAAGATGTTATTCATGTGGGCCTGAGTAAGACTCATCATGTGAAGCTAAGCACTGCCTTAGAATCTTCCTATATCCCTTGATTTTAACTTACTGTTGATCATTTTTTGTTCTCCCTTGATTATTTTCCTTGGAGGAAAAGAAACAGAAGACAAATAAAAATTAGGTACTTTTTGTTTTTCTATTCAGCATCATCTTCCATAAACTGTAAAGTTCTCTGCCCTTTGATATTTCTCTTTTCCTCGTTTTTTCAGAGAACAAAGGGGGTATATTCCTGTGATTTCTATGATATTTCAGAGAATCAGGGATGTAGGGAATGAGTCAAGAAACCTTCTGTACCAGTGTAAATAAGCAAGGATGCTGCACCTTTTTTTGGGGTTTGAGTGTATTGTGTAAAGGCCCTGAGAAATTAAGTAAATTGTCCAGGGTCCACATAGCCATTTTTTAGTGAGAAGAGTTCATGAATTCAGATTTTTCCAGGTCTGAAGCAACTAGACCATGCTACTTAATTTCTCCAAAAATATATTTGGGGAGGGGTCCTATATTTTCTCACCAACCTCAGCTTATTCTAAACTCTTGACACTATTCTTACACAACCATATACCTCTTTTCCTTCCCATCTTCCACATATTTTTCTTTTTTTCCCCCTCTCTAAGTTGGTTGGTCAATTTCTCTGTCCATTCGCTGATCTTTTTAGACAAAGACCATTTTCCCTCTACTAATTGTTTTTGTTAGTATTAACAGATTTCATTCTATAGTTTCTTTTCCCTGTAGGGTTAACTTTCTTGCTAGAATTGCAGGCCATGAGCTCCTATCTGCCTTTTCTCAAAATGCTTTGGAAATAGACTTTCCTAAAATCTGACATATATTTGACTGTGCCCTTTTTTTCTCTTCTTCTGTTACCAGTTCTTAAAGGAAGCTGGCATTTTGCTACAAAGTTCTCATCATTTCCACTGCAGCAGCCAGTTGTTGCCCAAGATGAACCATGAAATAGCAGTTCCTTTTGTTATTTCCATCTACCTTTGAAAGGACGAAGTTATCATTAATACAAGTCCAGACATTATTGTCTGTACTGCGGTTGGCAGCAGATGTTCAGACAATTTAAATCCCGCTTCACCTACATATTATGCCTCCATACTAAGCTTGTAGTCTTCCTAAAAATCTTAATGCTTTCCGTTTCTGTCCAGTCTGTAGCTTACTCTGATGATGATATCAGTTTTGTTTCTGCCCCTACTGATTACTACTCATATGCTTTTAGATTTCTCCATGCATGTATCTTTTTAAAATTCATTGCTGGTTTTCCTTTTCTCTCCTTTACCTATCCTATTCCTTTTGAATAAGACTTAGAACTAGATTTCATTCTGCCAAGTGTCAATAGACCTACAAAGTCAAATCTGCTTCCTGGCCTTAAGATCATTGATTACCTTTTCTTATTTCCCGTATCGGGTGTATTTGTGTATAGACTTCTGAAATCAGAAGTATTGCTTTCTTTCTTAGATTTTATCTCTAATGAATTTCTAGGTGTATCTACTGCTGTTCTATCTTGTAGGTAGCTTCTGACTTAACAGTGCCACAGGAATGCAGAACATCAGATATTCCAATTTGCATAAAAGGAAAGAAAATAGAATCCACTGAACTTCAATTCCTGGTAAAAGCCCAAAACATATTATTAAAGGAATAGTTAATGATCACCAAGAACCGATCCTGCCGGACTAGTCTATCTCATTTTTTGACAATGTTTCTAGGCTGGCAGATGAAAGAAATGCTTGATTTGTCTATTTTTTAGCAAAGCATTTTACACATTTATCATAGATGGATGAACTGGTTGAGTGGCCAAACTTAAACAGTTGTCCTTATCAATTGTTCTGTATCTACCTGCATAGAGTATCCTATGGATCTGTGTTCATCTTTTTTCTTTACATGTTTATCAAAAATTAGTGGACAGGCTGGCTAAAAGATTGGATGACAGAATCAGTTTACAAGCAGATTTAAATAGACTAAAATCTGAGAAATATCCAAGTAGATGAAAGTTAGTAGGGATAAATGGAAAAAAAAAGTTATATTTGGTTAAAAAAAAAAAGTCCAAAATGGGGACAAGATGAGTAGATACAAATGACTCTTCTTTTAGTGTACTGCAAACTCAATGTGAGTCACAAAAAGACATCATAGCCAAAAAGTTTATGCGGTCCTCATTTGCCTTGACAATCCATAGATGGATTTATAAATGAATTCTACCAAATATTTAAACAACATTTAATTCCAATACTATATAAATTACTTGGAAAAATAGGAGAAGGAGCCCTTCCTAGGCCTTTAATGACACAGATATAGTATTGATACATAAATCAAGTAGGACCAAAACAGAGAGAGTCATAGTATTCAGGAGCAAGGGACTGATGGATCTAATATTTTTAGTAAAAGACCACATCCAGAGTATTGGATCCAACTCTGTATTACACATTTTAGAAAGACTTTGAACAAGCTAGAGAATGTCCAAATGAGGGTGACCAGACTAGTGAAGGGCTTTGATATCATCCCATGTGAGCGAAAAAAGGAACAAAATAGGGATATTTTGCCTCAAATAGAAATCATTTAGGGGAAACATGATACTTGTCAGCAAATATTTGAAGTGCCATGTGGAAGGAGAATCAGATTTGAACCCCGTCAGCTGTTATAAAAGTAATGGATAGAATTCACAGCAAGGCAAATTCAGGGTTCATATGAGGAAAAATGTCCAACAAAAGGGAATGAATTACTTCCAGAAGTCGTGGTTTCTCAACAGAGGTTTGAAAAACAAAGTCTGAATGAATGGCCATTTGTCAGGTGTAGGGTAAACGAGATTCATGTTGATTGGACTAGGCACTTCTGAGATACTTTCTAATTCCAAAATTCTTTGATTTTGTTCTCTCATTCTTACTATTGAAGAGCTTTTCAAAAACTCAGTACCACTACCTTGTTATACCTCCAAAATAATTTTTATATTTGAGAGATGAGGAAATTTGTGCCTTAGCGAAACGAACTTTGCTTCTCCAAGGTCATTCAATGGCAGAGATAAGACCAACTAGAAAATAAATCTGAATTCTAATAAAATAGTCTTTTCTACCCATAATACTGTCCATCTATTATTTTTTCTTCCAGGTTCTAGTTTGGAATATCTATTAAGAAGAAAAATGATACCAGTTTGATCTATGATCCAAAGTAAAGGAATCTTCTCTGTCCAGCTGAAATATTTCATTCCATCCTTCAGCCATTTTTTCTTTAAGGCAGGGAGCTAGCTATTTCCGACTTTTTAGGTGGATAACTTGAGCTGTGTTCTACCAATTTTAATTTTAATCCTAACTTCAAAAGGGATATATTCTTCCAGGACATCCTTCCTATGTTTTCTTCCCAACAGCCCTTTATCTTCTCCCTTTTGCCTTCCCTTTATGTCTTCTTTGTTCCTCTTTCCCCAGCTAATCAATAAAAAATTCTTTATTGAGAGTCTTAGGGGCTGCGTGATTCAAAATATAAAAAGCGTCCCTCAAAATTAGGAAGATATGAGCTCAAGTGCTGCCTGTGACACATAGTAGCCTGTTTGAGCAAGTCATGAAACCACTCTACAAATAACTATGAATTTCAACCAAGACTTTAAATTCCAAAACAATCTCTGGTTTTTATTGGTAGAGAGAATTTTCATAAATTAATAAAATCACAGTTCTTGCACAAAAAGCAATATGGAGAATCTACCAGCTATCATCAAGTCCTAAATTATACTTGTATGGGATAAAGAAAAAAAGCTGAAAAATAAGAAATTGCTATGGACTAAAGTTGTTAGGAAAAGTTTTCCAGAAGACAGAGAATGGATCTTCAAGGGTAATATAGATTAGAGAACACACAGGAAAGATAAAATAAGGAAGTAGAATGAACATGTTATTGTGAAGTGTTCTGGGAAACTAAAAGTTTGCCTTAATGTGTTTTAAAAAAAAAAGGCACCAGAAGATGTAATAAATAGAAATATTAAGCAAATTTGGGAGAGCATAGTGGTTAACAACATGGAACAACCATGGCATAGACATCCAATACAGGTTACAAAGGTGATTTATTTCATGAAATATCTTTGTGGACTTAATCAGCCATGACTAAGCCAGGCAGAGTCAGGTGATCAATGAACTTGCTTTTTTGGTGAAATGACTTTTATAGTCTGGGGGAATGTAAAGAAGTGGGGCCAGAATCTAGGTAGTAAGAGGAGGAATCGAGAAGGAATGTGGTTGGCTAAAGAAGCCAATCAAGACATTCTCAGAAGTTGAAGATAGGAGGGATGGATTAACAGTAGACTTCTGGCCATTTCTGGGAAAATAAGACAGGGAGATGTGAGCAGATTGTATGATTAACAAGAATAGGATAGTCTCACTTTAATTCCTGAGAATAAGCTGGTTTAATTTAAAAGCTTTTTTAGAATTCCCATCAACATCTTGGCTAAGTGCAATGAAAACATTTTGACGAGTATTGAAAATCAAACAAAAACATTTGACCATATAATCTTGTTACAGCTTTATTCTATTATTATTCCCCAAATTTACTGTGAGATGTGATCAACAGTGGGACAGGAGGGACCAGCACCAGTAATCAAGAAAATCTTGCAGTTATTTGGCAAGATAATACAGGGAAAAATCAAAGAGGTGGTTCAGTCAAGACAGGTAGGGATTATAGGGATTTTTCCTGTAGATTGTGTCCACAGTCTGGCCAGATTGGCTGATATCTGAACCTCAGGCTAAATCTGTTATAGACTATTTGTCCTATTTTGTGTGCAGTCCTGGATCCACAGATAGTTAATGTAGCCACTAAACTTCTTCCTTAACCTTAACTTCTTTTTCCTTCTCTTCCTGTAGTCCACAAAATATTGACATTTTTAGCCTTCTTTTTCCCCCTCTGGTTTGTTCTTGTGATTTTAATTTCATTCCTATATTTCCAAATGCCTGTTGCACCCATCCATGTGGTTTTTCCATTTCACTCTCAGAATTTCACTCACTTCTGCCTCAGTTTTCACATTTGTAAAAAGGAGATAATTATAGCATCTACTACCAAGTTTGTTGTGAGGATAAATGAGCCAATTTTTATAAAATGTTTTGCCATTTTTAAAACACCACACAGATGCTATCTGTTACCATTATCAACCTATCCAAATTCTCATAACCTCTTCATAGTCTCCATACCTCTCTTCCATTTCCTTCCCTGCAGGATAAAATAAACACTTCTCATCCTAACATTCAAGTTCCTAGTGTGCCTCCTTATTTTCACTGCAATTCTAAATTCAGGCTAAAGTCAGACTTGACTCTTTTGAGTCAAGGATGCATATTGGGGAAGTGGGAAATAGAGTTGGAAAAGTAGGTTGAGACCTGATTTATAGGGCCTTTCAGTGTCAAGATGAATAGTGTGGACTTTTTCTAATAGGCTATGGAGAACCCCTGAAAGAATATGAGCTTCTACATCTCAAAAGCAATGAATAGCAAATGTATGTTAACCTCTACTGTCCATGGCTCATACGATCCTTCCAGATTCCTCTCTTCCTACTTCTGCCTTTGGAAATCTATGAGTCATTTCTCTTTGGCCTATCCTGAAGCTTTAGAAGAACTGTTGAATTTCCAAAGAAGCATTGAAAAGAACGGAAAAAGAAAAGTGAATGAAAGCAATCATTTAATCCCTTAAGAGCACAAATGCCAGAGACAAAGAAAGAAAGAAAGAGATCAGACCTTTGCCACCAAATAATCCATTTTATTAATGAGATTGAATTAGAAGAAGCATCAATATGTTTCTGAGGAAATATACTTTCATTTTTTGCTATAAGAGAAACATTGGCAAGCTGGAACATGGTCAAGATGGGGAAAGATCTAGTTAGTGTCTTATTAAAAATACTTGAAAGAGCTGGAAGTAATACTATGCTTTTGTAGTTGTTGTTCAGACATTTTTGAGTAGTATCCAACTCTTCATGACCTGATTTGTGGTTTTCTTGGCAAAGATACTGGAGTGGTTTGTCGTTTTCTTCACTTCATTTTACAGATAAGAAAAGTAATGTAAACAAGATTAAATTATGCCCAGGGTCACACAACTAGGAAATGTTTGATTTTTGACCCAGCATCTACTACCTATCTGCCCCTATACTATACTTAGAATAGAAGAAAATAACAAATATGTAACTTTAAATATTTGAAGATCTATTTTGTGAAAGAGGTATTAGTCTTCTCAGTGGTTTCAGGGGTAAAACAAAGATTAACAAATAGAACTAACCCTTAGAACTGTCTAGTAATGAAATGCGCTGCTTTGGAAGATGGAAAATATCTCATTGCTGGAAGTATTTGAGTAGAAGGGATGTATATAATGAGTTGGAAATTGGACTAGAATGACCATTCAAATTTCTTCTAAGCATGAAATTTTTAAATTCTGCACTGAAGTAGGCTAGGATAAATGTGTATATGGTATCCATTCTTTAGCATAACCTCAGCTGTTTGTGGAGTTGCACCCTGATCCACCTTTCCTATTAGGATTTCCTAGTCTTAGGCCCTGGGCCATTTTCCCTCAAATAAGATTAACACTGATCACTTGGAGTAACCTGATAAGCTAAATAAAGCTGTTGTGTTAATGTCTAACAGTGGCTTATTATTACTAACAAAAATAATAACCTATGTTCGTATGAAGATTTTGTACTAAGTGATTGCTAAGATCCCTTGTGAATAACTGACTTCCCAGTTCAAGTCCCATTTTCCACAGAAAGCATTCTCTATCCAGTGCTTTTCCCTTCTTATTTCCTGTTTTTCTTCCTTGAAGAAATGGGATATTTTTTGCTTCTTTTTATTTGCCAGCACTTAGCACAGTGTCTGGAATAGAGTAGGTGCTTATTGAATTTTTCATCTAATAGTTATGAATGAATAGTTAATAATCTCATATGAATTGTCATGAGGTTCTCCTGCTATGCAGAATCAGCCCAAGAATGTGGTTATGATGGCTTTAATGGACTTGGCAGATATGTAGTAATATCTCCCTGACTTAGAGGCCACAACTAAATCTTCTGTCTTTCTCTTGTCTTTTTTTTTTTTTTTTTTTTTTTAGCTTTACCCAGGCCATGTTGAGGCAGCCGAAGATGGAAGGGTTGGATTGCCTAGAAGCCTATTATGTAGGCCTGGTCATCCTGGGAATCGGGATTGTCTTTGTGCTCTCCAGCTTCCATGCCCTTGGATTCATTGGGACATATCTAGGTAAGAGCTTAGGACAGAGCACCTGACACTGAGAACACAGTTCTTGTCTTGTCTGGGTGTAGAAGAAGGTGGGGAAGTTTTGTACATTCACTATCAACCCAAGCATTCCATGATTCTATGAATGCTTTGTTTGAAGAAATACTTGAATATCCAACATGTTGATAGAATATTGTTTTAGCAGATAGTGCCAGGAGAAATGGAAAGTTTGAAACCTGCTTCCTGCATTCTAGGAACACACTCCTAATAGAACCACAGAAATTTAGAGTTGGAAAGAACCAGTAGCTCAGCCCAGATATGGAATCTCCTCTACAAATAACCCCACAGCTAGTCATCCAGCCAATGAATCAGGACCTCCAGTGATAGGGAACTTAATCATCTTTCCCATCAGCCTACTCTACTTTAGGAAAGCTCTAATATGTCAGAAAGTTTTAATTTATATCAAGCTGTAATCTCTGTTGCTACTTAAATACAACATTCTCATACCTCCTCTTTAGGATCAAACAAAACAAGCCTATCTTTCATATGTTAATATTTGAATATAGTTAGAATTTTTCTCTCTTCTTTTAACATTATGTCTTCTCATCACTTTTGATATGACTTCTAGTCCATGTACCATGTAGATTTGAATTCTATCTCCTTGGCCATACTTTTTCCATCTGCCTTTCTAAAGTGTGGGCCCTATAAGTGAATGCAACATTCTAAATGTGTAATCTATGTATAAAAGAATTAGAATCTGCTTTGTTCTGGAAAAAAATTTTTTCTTAATGCAGATCAAGGTTGTATTAATTTTCTTTGGCTGCTTAGTCAGCCTCTTCACTAATAGTTGAACTAGCAGACCTTTAAAAAGCCTTTGGTTTTTTTTAATATTCATCTTAACAAAAAAACAAAAAAAGACATAGCCTGCAGGATAAAGGAGTAAATGATAAATTATTGTTTTAAGCATTAAGTACTGTAGTTCAGATGTAGGAAAGTTTGCTGTAAACTGAGATGAAACGGGGAATCACAGAATTTTAGAATTTTAGTGTTTGAAGTTTCTTTTAAAGCCATCTCATCTAGCTCTACTCCCAAAAGAACCCATTCCATCGTATACTAAATATGTTATCACCTGGCCTTTGCTTCAACATGAACATTTCAAGGCAAAGCATTCAATTTCATTTTTGCCACACTCTATAGAATAATATTGTTCTGTAGGAAATGCTGAGCAGGATGATCTCAGAAAAACCTTGAAAGTGCTCCATGAGATCATGCAAACTGAAATGTACTGTGTACAAAGTAATAGCAACATTGTGGGATGATCAGCTGTAAACAACTGCTGTTCTCACCAACATAGTGATCCAAGACCGCTCCGAACGACTTAACAATTTTTAAAAATGCTATCCATACTCAGATTGTATCTGTACAGATTGGAACATAACTTTTTAAAACATGACTTTCATGGAAATGTTTTACATAACTTCACATGTGCCTTCTCAATGATGTAGGGGGGAGAGAGAATCTGGAACCTCAGAGTTGTAAAAATTGTTTTATATGTGCCTAGGAAAAATAAAATATTAAATAAATTAAGTAAAGATGGGGAAAGGGAAAGGCTAGTTCCTTATAAGGAAGCTGGGAGTTAATTCCATAAAGTCCTTGATTTTTTTGGTTTTGTCCTTAAGGAAAGAGCTCATCAAAAAAATGTCCCATTTACTAGACATGTGACTTTGAACCCTTCAGTTAACTTCTCTAGCCTCAGTTTCCTTATCTGTAGCATAAGGAGCTTGGATTCTCCTCTTCTATGCTTGTAAATGGAAGACAGAGCAATAAGTTTAGAGTGGAATGATTTCTACTCAACCTGATTTACTTCTTTCACAAATCTGTCAGAGGTTTGTTTTTACTGGAAAGCAACGGACATGAGTCAAATAGCCCACAAAGTAGAGGCTTCTTCCAACCTAATCATTTCTGGGAAATACTCCTGTCCTAGTAGACCTCTTGAAGTTAGTCTGGGAATGGACTTTTTCTTTGAACAGCAGTCCAGTTTCCTATAAAGTATATGACTTGAGCCTTGGATGAGATGCTTTGTCTCTGGATGGAGATTCCAGCCAACGGAGCTTGAACCTTGCTGTAGTTTACCGTTAATACTTTTTACTCATGGCTCCTGGTTTTCAGATCAGACAGCTACTATTAATGTCCGGAATCAACAACACAAGCTTTATAAGGTTGGACAAGACACCTGCATCAATGACGTCAATTTGTCCCTGTTTTGGACACCACTAAGGGAAAAAAGCCATGGAATATCTGCGAGTGAAGGAGAAGAAGGGAGCTTGTCAAAAACAATAAGAATAAATCTTGGAAGAAAAGACCGATAGGATTTTATTTTGTCTGCCCTTTAATAATTCTGAACTTTGTTCTTTTCATTTGACCTGAGTTTGGCTGCCTTCAGTGTTATTATCATTTATATTCTTGTAGTCAGTAGAGGCCCCTCTATTTATTGTTCTTTTGACCCTGCTTTATCAGGCAATACAAATCTTTCCATGTTTTTCTGAATTTATATATTTCATATTTGCTATTTCATAATTATATTTGTAAATCATAATTTTTTTATCCATTCCCAAGACACATAATTTCTTTGTACTTTCTCTTATTACAACATTGTTACTGAGAATATTTTGGTATACATGAGTTTTACATTTCTGTCATTGATCTTCTTGGGATGTAAATGACTCTTAGACTTATAGTAGTGGGCTCCTGGAATTAGAGAGTATAAATAATTTAGTAACTTCTCTTAAATAATTATAAATTGTTTTCCAGAGCATTTGGACCCATTTATAGCTTCATTAGGATTGAATTAACATTTTTGTCTTCCAGCAGCCCTTTCAACTTTGGTTTTTGCTGAGTTTGGCAGTTTGGTTGGTATAAAGTGGTTTTTCAGAGTTAAATTATTTTGCCTTGCTCTGAGCATTCAAATTTTTGTTGATATTTCTTCAATTTACATCTCTTTTGGAAGATTCTTTTTCATATCTTCTGGCCCATTTCTACAAGAAGCAGACACTTAAAGTAGAGGATGCGGAGGAGGGAGAAAAGGATAGGGGTATTTTCCCTGTAGGAGTTTACAACCTGACAAAGAGATCTGGAAATATTATATAATTCTCTTGAACCTTTCCTCTATTCTTAGACTTCAGAAATGATTATATTTTGGAGAAGAAAAGACTTAGCCAAGAATTGGAAGAATAACATGATAACTGCTTATGATCGATGGGGGTATGAAGCTAGTGTTGAAGAAATAGTTTGGTTTCTTATGACATAGGCATAGCAAACAAAACTTACTGATACCATTTGAGATATACAAGAATTTAGGGTCAAAATCCCCTAGAACAGTACTTGAAATAAGAGAAATGTGTCAAAATGATGTTTCCAATAGTGTCATTATATTTGTACCCAAAGAAAATAGATTGGTTCAGATATCCTAATAATAAAAAATAAAGTTGTATAGATGGCTGATATTGAATTCTATAATTCTAGAACAAAGGTGCATTGGATTAGGAAGTGTACCAAAATAATTTGAAAATGGAACTGAAAAGGAAAGTTTGTAGAAAACAACCTTCTCTCTGCTCCCTCAGTAAACTGAGTCAAGGTCCTCTCCTGAGAGGGAACAGTAAAAGTAGGAATTGGTGGCTTTAGAAAAAAGAAGGTTTGAAACAGCAGCTTTAGAGAATGTGAAGGCTCCAAATATAAGTTAGTTTTCTTCAAAGCTCAGCTTTCTACCCAAAGCCTTTCCAAATACCACAGCTAGTACCTTTCTCTCCAAAATTACCTTATACTTATTTATGTATGCATTTTAGATGTTTGTCTTGAAAAAATGTAAGCTTATTGAAGATGAGAACTATCTTCTTTGTGTATTTTAATCTTTAGTACCCAGCACATAGATTTCTGTATCTCTAATAGCCAGCACAGTGGCTGGCACACAATTGTTGATTGGTACTTAACTAGATTTCTTCATATGAGTATGTCTCAACATGCAATGCTGTTTTTTTCCCTGACTCCTGTAAATATTCTATATCTACCGTTCAGTTTTAGTTCTCACCTTTTTAATCTCCAAGTCATCTGATGCCACAATGGTCCTCTATATTATAAAAATTCCCCTCTGCCATTCCCCTTTAATTTTTTTTTACTCAGCTGTGAATAAAACTTATAAAAATCAGAAGCAGCTCCTCATGAGGAAATTATTGAGGACCCTAATCTTAGGATCATAGTATCATGAAGCATAGATTTAGAGTTGGAAATGAGATTCTTAGAGGCCATCTAGTCCAAATCTCAAAATTTTCAGCTTGGGAAACTGAAGTCTGAAGAAATAGTGACTTGTTCCTGAAGATACAAGTAGTTAGTGGCAAAGCCAGGATTTGAACCCGGGTGGTTACTTGTCACCAAATCTAATATCTTTCCTAATGACCACACTGGGCAAACAAGTTTTCCTGATTTCTCCTTGCCCTCTCTCACCTTGCCACCCAGTTGTTATGGGACGTGGTCATAGTGGAAATCCCTCTGTCCTCTAGGTGGAAGGAAGGAGCCCATTAAAACTATTCTCAGCGCAGTCTTTTAGACTTGCCTATTCTGAGTGGAATTGGCCTAGATATTCTGAAGAACATTGTGTTTGGCATCCAAATGTAGGGTGAGGTGCTTACCCAAGGGCTGTGAGTCACTCCTCTCAAACAAGGTTTCTGTGCCATCCAGCTCTCCCCCCACAGCAGTGTGACATTATCCCTTCACCCCTGCCACCATGATGCCACTTCCTGCTTCTTCAGGAGAATGAGGTTTCTTTCAGTCCCAAGCCCAGCACCTCAGGGTTCCCTCTGCCCTTTGTACCTTGACAATTGCTGTGATGCACTTAGCAGAGGTCCCCAAACTCTACCTGGATCCCAGAGCAGTGCCCATTGTATAGCCTCTTTGACCTATTTTTTTTTTTTTCTCATCTCAGATTAGGCAGAATTGGTCTGTGAGAAGGGAGATAAATTAGAATTTTTTTTAGATGGGAATAGGATGCTTCCAGACTCATAGCCAGGATGAACTCTTCAACGTTTCTGGGGATCTCCAATTTGCCCTATATATGTAATGGGCAGGACAGAGCAGGCAGAGATGGTCAAAGTGATTCTGTCACTCAAGGATGGCCCACCCCTCTTCGTGTTTACAACCCTGGGCTTTCTGTTCTGCAGATTTCCCCAAGTCCTAACTTATTTTCTGCTTCATCTCCTGAAAGTCCCAATCTCTGCCTTACAAAAGTTCCTCTCATTTGGCAAAGTTGAAGAAATCCTCTTTTCCCAAATTACACATTTATTTTTTGAGACTGGGTCTGCCATTTCTCCTGGGCCAGGAGGACAATAATGAATTATTATTATAGCATAGAAACTTTTTAACTTGCTCCATTTTTCCCATCCTTATATACCCTGGTGGGTTTCAGGGGCTCACCATACTGTACTTTACTCAGACATTCAATAACTAAATTGTTACTACAATTTAGACAATAGATCCTCCAACCTCAGCCTCTCCCAACACCAGGGATCACAGGCACATGCCACTTTGACAAGTCATGGTTGCATTTTATAACTAGGATTTTCCTCCATTTTCATGTCACCAAAAGGACAGGCTAATCCTAGGAAATTTGCCTATTAGGTGATCAATTCTTTCACCCTGGCAGCTCATGAAACAAAAAACAATTTTAAAAAATCATCTTCATTACTGATGAGGAGACAGGAGTCTAAAAGAGGGAAAAGGATAATGAAGTTTGCATTTTTTTGGACCATCTGTAAATAATAATTTAATTACTGATGTTTTAAGGACCTGATGTTGATGATTGGTGTGATTAATATGTTTGTCCGATTACAATCATACAACTACTGGAGAATTTAAACCATGTCAGTATTGACATTTATCCATGAAAACTAGCGATATAAAAAAGTTGAATTTAAGTTGACAGGTCCTCTACAGAGAATCATATAGAAAAAATAATTGATTTTTTTTATTTCACAAAAAACCTCATTTCTTGGGATACTTAATCCTCTCATTTTATAGTGAATATAAACAAGATAGTCCTAGTTTATGGTGGATATAAACAAAACAATAGATGCAGATTGTACATAATCTGTTGAAGAGCTAAAGGAGTATAGAAATTCTGTGAAGAATAAGTCTTCTAAACCAAGTTAATATCTAACTTCATACTCAGTAATGAAATATGATTTTAATTATAAAATGAACGATTCTAAATTTAGTCAGCACATAATCATTTTTTATATTTAGTATTTGTTGGGCATTGTGCTAAATACAAGGGTACAAAAGAAAAAATGAAAAACTCCCTTCAGCGAACTTACATTCTAATGAGGAAGGTAGCATGTAAATAAATAGGTATAAACATAATAAATAGTAACTTTTAGTAACCAGGGAGACCAAGAAAGACCTCTTAGAGAAAATAGCATTTGAGTTGTGTCTTGATGAAAGAAAGGAATTCCTTGAAGTGGAAATGAAGGAGAACATTTCAAGCATGGAAAAGCATGGAAACAAAATTAATATTTGTTAACACTCTAAATAGGAAGTCATGTAATCAGATTTAAAATTTAGTGGGGGGAGGAGAGGATACACACACACACACACACACACACACACACAGAGAAAGATGAAGACAAAGGCTTATGGACTACTGAAAAGCCTTATGTAGAACCATAAGAAAGTCAAAAGAATATCACAGTGATGAAATTGACTATATCTAATATTAAAAAAAATTGATTATTGAAGTTGGAATTCACTTTCTAATTGGCTTGCTGTATGCAGTCAGGCAAGAGAAAAGATAAAAGTCGATACCAAATTATAATTAAGCGGAAGATGGGAAGACAATGTGCAGTAGTTCCCAATCCATGTTATTTTAACAAGCTATTGATTCTTTTTTTTTTTTATAATAACTTTTTATTGACAGAACCCATGCCAGGGTAATTTTTTTTACAACATTATCTCTTGCACTCGCTTCTGTTCCGATTTTTCCCCTGTCTCCCTTCATACCCTCCCCTAGATGGCAAGCAGTCCTATATATGTTAGATATGTTGCAGTATATCCTAGGTACAATATATGTTTGCAGAACCGAACAGTTCTCTTGTTGCACAGGGAGAATTGTATTCAGAAGGTAAAAATAACCCAGGAAGAAAAACAAAAATGCAGATAGTTCACATTCGTTTCCCAGTGTTCTTTCTTTGGGTGTAGCTGCTTCTGTCCATCATTTATCAATTGAAACTCAGTTAGGTCTCTTTGTCAAAGAGATTCACTTCGATCAGAATACATCCTCATACAATATCATTGTTGAAGTATATAATGATCTCCTGGTTCTGCTCATTTCACTTAGCATCAGTTCATGTAAGTCTCTCCAAGCTTCTCTGTATTCATCCTGCTGGTCATTTCTTACAGAACAATAATATTCCATAATATTCATATACCATAATTTACCTAACCATTCTCCAATTGATGGGCATCCATTCAATTTCCAGTTTCTAGCCACTACAAACAGGGCTGCCACAAACATTTTGGCACATACAGGTCCCTTTCCCTTTTTTAATATCTCTTTGAGGTATAAGCCCAGTAGAAACACTGCTGGATCAAAAGGTATGCACAGTTTGATAACTTTTTGGGCATAATTCCAAATTGCTCTCCAGAATGGTTAGATTCGTTCACAACTCCACCAACAATGCATCAGTGTCCCAGTTTTCCCGCATCCCCTCGAACATTCATCATTATTTTTTCCTGTCATCTTAAGCTATTGACTCTTTAAAAAATGGGAAATTAGGATTTTAATTTTCAACATTTTTTTAGAGTAGGTTATGATGTGAATTTGTCACACTACAACTACAAGGCCAAAATAGCACGGAAACTTTCTCAAATCAGCAAACACTTCATTATTTTGTCAGTTAAAATGCCTTTGCACATGATAGCTGAGAGGAGCACTGGTTTAGTGAACAAGCAAAGTTAGTGAATAAAGTGGAGGATGACTATAAGCAGTACCACCTCACAAAACAATGAAAGGTAGAAAACATAAACAAGTCATATCATTTCAAGGACTTTGTGGATTTATTTGGAAGGAAGGCAGTAAATAGATGCAAAATGAGAACAGCTTATCTTCTTTACTGATAAGCTACCTCCTGCCATCACATTTGGATTCTGACATCTCAGTACCTGAAGATAAGTATATGCCCCGTTGAAAATATCTCAGAGAGGCTGGTATCAGAATAATGGAGGAATTGATGTACTGTATCATTAGCAAATAAAGCTAGTGATGTCAACAGCTATACACAAACACATAACCTTTTTTTCTCAACACCATTAAGTCTTTATGAGAATATTCTAAAAGGATGTTCTGTTAAGGATATTCTGGGTGAAAATATGCCGGGGAAAGAGGTTTTAGATAATTTTTCACAGAAGATTTTCTGCAAAGAATAGTCACAAGTCTAGATTAGTGTGAAATGTGAGAAATGCAAGACCATTTTGTTTATTAGTAGTTGTTATTTTTCAGTAGTTTTCCTGTCATATCCAACTCATTGTGATCCTATTTGGGGTTTTCTTGGCAAAGATACTAGAGTGGTTTGCCATTTCCTTGTCTAATTCAATGAGGAAACTGAGCAAAAGCAGGGTGAAATGACTGGAGTCACATACTTAGTAAATATCTGAACTCCAGGAGATCAGTCTTCCTGATTCTAGGCCCAGTACTCTATTTACTGTGACATCTAGTTGCATCTGTTGGTTACATAAAATTATTTGGGTAAAAGAAAATCTAGCTTCTCTTCCAATAAATTGTTTTTCATGTTATATTAAATTAAAAGTATTAGATAGAAAGTGCATAACAAGTATGTCAGGAACTTATGAAGCTCGGAGCAAGAAGGTAGCTATCCATCTCTGCTCTGGATCAGAAGTATTTGGGAGCATCGCAAGCTTGTAGATTCTCAGTCTGAGCTATCCCTGAGATCCTGGAATAGTGCAAAAAATAGTAGATCTGAGCCAGCTAGTCAGATAATTTTAATCTTTTTAAGTGCAACCCCCATCATGACATGTATGATCCTGGGCTAATCACTTTTAACTTCTCAGTTCTTGGAAGGTGCTGGCAATCATTGATAGAGTTGTCTCTCCTTGAACTGGAATGCTCTGCAAAGCCCTTGTTGGCCAGACTCTTTCTGTGGTGTCCATGAGCACTCTGTCTCTGTGTACCACTGGAAAAATGACTTTAATTTTTTTTTTTTCTTAAGAGGTTTCCCAATCAGGGCTCAGTCTGGTATATATTTTTTTTCTGTATAGAAAAGTTATGGAGTAGAATGATACTTTTTCTTGTTTCCCCACCATTTAGTCCTCTGAAATGTTTCTTGCAAACTATATATTGTTGGATTCTGCCTTCTAATCTATTTTGCTATTTGCTTCCTTTTTATAGATGAATTTATCTCATTCACAGCTGTGGTCATTAATCTTTATGAATATTTATTATAAAATGAATTTTATAATATTTATAGTATTCTCCTATTTTTCTTCTATTTGTGGCACCCATCGTAGGCAGGTGGAAGTAAAAGAGAGAAGGTACTCAGCATTAATAGTCTTATGCTTGATACTATTTATATCTCCTTTTCTCCTTTATCTCGCCCACTTGAACTGATCCCACTTACACCTTCTTACCCCTTTTGTTTTAACCTTTCTTCATATAAAGCCTTTCACACTGAAATTCATTTTGGTTATAACTAATCCTTCCCTTAATCAATTCTTCCTCCCCCCTCCCTGTTCTTTCTTGTTACCCTATTGATTTGAATGTAATTCTTTAAAAAAAATTTTTACATTTACATATATGCATGTATCTTCTACATTCCTCTGACTAGTTCCAATGAAAGTGAAATTCAGGTGATACTTTCCTTCCTCCCTCCTCCCCATTTGTATAGTTTTCTACTGTTACTCAGAGGTGATACAAAATAGCAAGTTTCTCTTTAGCTGTCTCTTTTGCTTTCCCTTTTCTTTCTTCATGTAAGATCATTATAAATCAAAACTATTCTTTCCAGATCATGTGTGTCATTTAGCCAACTGATTCTTCTTCCCTATTAAACAGTAAACACTTCATCCTTGTATATTCCTTTCCAATTGCTAAAATGTATTTTTCCTTTTTATTTTCCCTTGATTTCTATTGTTGTATTTCAAAGTTTCTTCTCATTAATTAGGAATGTTTGGAAATTCTTTTTTTCATCATTGAAGGTCCCTTTTTTCCTCTGTGGGTTTGCACTAAGTTTTAGTAGGTAAGTTATTCTTGGTGACAGCTTTTATTTTTTGTGTTCTGGAATATCACTTTCTAAACATGATCATGACTGTGGCTCCTTAGTGCTTGAATTCTTTCTGGCTTTTTTACATTATTTTTCTTTTAATTGGACTAGGAAGTTCTGGATTATGAGTAAACCATCCCTGGAATTTTCATTTTTATATTTCTTTCAAATGGTGACCAGAGGTCTGGAAAGTTTTGGTTTTTTTTTTTTTTTTTTTTTTTTTTTTTTGCAAGATTTTATGAAATATGGTTAACTAAGCTCATTGGCTTGTGTTTTGGTTTTGCCTTTTTTTTCGGTTGTGGTTGTGGTTTTTTGTGATTTTTTTTTTTAATAGATTTTTTTCCAGATCACTTTTTAATAAGGCCAGGCTTCTTGTGAGACAAGATGAGATAATATTTGTAAAAGCATTTTATAAACTTTAAAGAATTGTAGAAATGTTCTAATGATGATGATGGATAATTTATCCTGCTTTTAGCAATGCTTTCCATAAAGTATATAATACTTTTCTTACGTAGAATATAGTAAGATGTGGATTCCCCAATGAATTCAGAATAATCAGAACTTGATGGACCACCAGAGTCAGAGAATGAATTTTTCTCAGTCTTTTGACTATTTAATATTTTCTGGGGTTTCACGGGATTATTCACTTTTATTTGATCCATTTTGATGTTTAGAGGGTTTGTTACTTGGCCAACTTCTTTTTATATTTCTTACATTAAGCTATCAATTTTCTTTCCAAGTCTGTTGTCTAGACTGGGGCTTCTTAAAAACTTTTCCACTCACCATCCCTTTTCACTCAAGAAAGTTTTACACAACTCCAAGTATATAGGTATATAAAATAGGTATACAAATGAAACATTTACTAATAACAAATCATAAATTTATCTTAAAACTTCTGATGTAAATACAATTTTACCATTTATTAATAAGGAAAGAAAATTTGCATGCTAATGAGATGAATGAGAATTCAGCCTTGGCAGATTATTTGATACTTTTACTGCATTCTCAAGCTAATTTGGCTGGATTTCAGAGGGTAGGAAGAGTAGTTACGTCCAATGGAAAATGGAAAAATTGTACAGGGCATTTAAAACTTCCAGAAGAGTTTATATTCTAAAGTCAATAGGAAGCCGCTTAAATTGGTTGAGTTTGGGGAGTCATATGATCAGATGAAGAGGTCCAAAATGAAAGGAAGTTCATTATACAACAAGTGTTTTGGATAGCCTAATGACAGACAGTAGAAAGAGAGAAAGGATTCAGATAGATGGGATTGGGGGTGGATGTTTATTCACTGGCAGTCATGTAAGAGTTCAGGATTACCAGGATGGGGAGAATAAGAGGTAGAAATGTTAATGCTGGGGAATAAGTCCAGATAACAGTCTATTAGATGATGAAAAAAGATCTACTGATGAAAGAAGTGATTAAAAGGTTTTAAAGTCTGTTTTGGGATTAGGCCCTCAGGCTTGCTTAATTGCTCATCCTCACTGCAGTCACTTCCAGAATTTCCAGAAGCCTGGCTTTTAATAGGTACCAGGAAGGCCTATTGTGCAATGTCCCAGGAGATCACCCAGATCCCAGTAATTAACTAATTGATGAAGGGAGTTACACATATAGTTTGTGCAGGCGGCACAATAGAGAGTTGGATCTAGAATCAGGAATCAGGAACACCAAAGTTCAGATACTTAACCTGCTCTCTGACTCTGAACAAATCACTTAACAATTATCTCTCTTAGTTTCTTAATCTGTAAAATAGTGCACACATGTACACACAAACCCCCCCCCCAAGGTTGTTGTAAGGACAACATGAGATAATATTCATAAAAGCATTTTATAAACCCGGAAGCACTTTATAAGTGCTCTGGTGATGATGATGATGGTTTACCATAGTTTTAGCAATGCTTTCAATAGAGTATGTCTTATTTTTTTCTTGTATGGAATGTAGAGATATTCACCAGAATATTCAGAACTTCTTGGATCTCCAGAACAAGAGAATATTCATTAATGTCTTAAAGAAGGTTTCTAATGGAAGACCACAGGGATTTGCGCTCAATTCTGTAATGTTTAACATTTTTATCAGTAAGTTAGGTTAAAGGCATACATTGCAAATCCATAAAATTTTTAAATGATACAAAGGTGAAAGGATTACAAATGCTTGATAGTGTTGGGTTGAATGAATGAGACGTCCTTAAAAAATTGCAAGTCATTAAAAAGCGTATTTACATTTTTCATTTTGACAATATTTAAATTTCAAAATACATGCAAAAATATTTTTCAAATTTTTCAACATTCATCTTTGAAAAAACTTTGTTCCAAATTTTTCTTCCTCTTTTCCCCTACCACCAAAAAACGGGAAGCAACAAAGGTTAAATATTTCCATATTCATTATGTTGTCCAAGAAATCAGATCAAAAGGGAAAAAAATATAAGGGGGGAGAGGGGGAAAGCAAACAGGAAGGTGAAAATACTAGGCTTTGATCCACATTCAGTCTCCCTAGTTCTCTCTTTGGATATAGATGCTACTTCCCATCATAATATAAAGAATTGTATTGAATCATTTCATTAGTTTTTAAACATTAATAGTAAATCAAAACAACATTTTCACTTCATACAACAAATCAGCACTGGTAACAAAAGATGGAAAGGGTTGAAATTGGGAAGGGTTGTAGGCATACTGCTATATTGTTGATTGAGTTAGTTGTAAATTGGTTTATTCATTTTCGAGAGCAATTTGGAATTGTGGGGGAAAAGTGACTAAAGTTTCCATATCCTTTGACCTATCAGTCCCACTGCCAGATATATACTGTAAGGAGGCCAAAAATAGAAAAGTCTCAGACACTTATAAATAGCAGCACTTTTCACATTAGCAAAGTAGATGTCTATAGATTGGATATTCCTAAACAGATTGTGGACATTGAATATTAATTTGACCAAATTGTTTCCACAAAGACAGACCTCAAATCTGTAAATATAAATAAAATACACTGCACGGATGGAACTTAATTCATTTTTTAAAAAATAAGATTTATTGACACCTTTTAATTTTATATCACAGTTATTTTTGCAAATATCTAGATTGAAACTTACTTTGTAAGAAAGCAGTTGAGAAAAAGCATCAAATTCGTGCTCTGACAGTGTCCAGTAATGTCTATACAACATTTTGCCCATGGACTTTCCAAGATCTTCTTTGAGGTCAAAAGGAGCAGGACAGCTGAAGGCTAAGTATCTGTCCAAAGAAGCTAATGAAAGACTATTTCAGTTATAGAGAAGGGCAGAGGAGAGGAAGGAAGGTGTAATCCTTTGTGAATCTGAATGGATTTTCTCAGCTGCCACATATGCATGTGTGCATGTACACACAGAGTCCACAATTACTCAACTCTGTTGGTAATCCTTAAACATTTCCAGACTTTTGCTGCCAGGTAAGAGCTCTGCCAAAGTGTGTTTTCAATATGCTCTGGAAGAACTTGTGGGGGCGGAAAAAACCTCCACCTCTCAGTCTAGAAACTCACATTCAGTTGGCTCTTCAACAGTCTTATTATATTTAATTTCAAGGAGAAAATGACTTTTCAAATAATGTAAAAAAAATCTATTAAAAAAACAAAACACATCCATGTATGTGTGTGCACAAGTACAATTGGAGAAGACTTTAACTTAATACTGGATTGAGGTGAATATAGGAAGATCAACTATATAAAATTGAAATAGTTTTGCACAAATAAAGTCAGTGTAGCTAGAATTTGAATTAGAAAAGTATCTGATAAAATTCTGATCTAAGATGTATTGGGTATTGATACAAATTAATAAGTATTATAAGAGCCACATTAAGTACATAAGGGATTAAAGGATATGAACAGGGAATGCTTTATTTTGATGCACATTGCTTTATGAATCATGTTGGGTATGGAAAATCAGAACAAAAGGGGAAAACCATGGGAGGGTAAAAAAAAAAAAAAAAGTGAACATAGCATGTGTTGATTTACATTCAGTCTTCTTAGTTCTTTTTCTGGATGCAGATGGCATTTTTTCTGTCCAAAATCAATTGGGTTTGCTTTGGATCACTGGAAGGACCAAGCTTTTCATAATTGGTTGGTCATCATATATTCTTGCTGTTATTGTATACAATGAATTTCTGGTTCTACTGGTTTCATTCAGCTTCAATTTTTGTAAATCTTCCCAGGCCTTTCTATAATCATTGTATTCAAACTGAAAATGTGAATATGTATGGCTGACTTTTCCTGAAACTGTAAAGTTTGAAAGGAATAGATTTGCAAATAAATTAAAAATTAAAATTAAATTCTGTTTTGAACATGTTGAGTTTGAGATGTCTCATAGAAACCTAGTTTGAAATGTTCTCTAGGCAGTTAGTGATATGGCATAGACTTGGGTTGGATATGTAAGTCTATGAGTCATCTGCATAGAGAGGATAAATAAAATCATGTGAGCAACTGAAGAACCTCTAGAAAGAAGGAAAGCAATGGTGGGACAGAGGCGAGGGCGATTCCACATGTGCTGTATCGATTTGGCCAACCATAAAATCAATCAAATATGAAAGTGATAGAGGCTGAGATGAGGGGGATGAGAAGAAAGGGGATTGCCCCTCAGCAGGTGGTAACTCTGAATAGCAGGAATGTAAAAGAGCAAAAGCTCAGGTTGCTCAGAATGACCCATACTCTCAAAAAGTTTTCTGGACAATTGAAGTGGAGGTGATGACCACTGAAAGGGCTATCTTAATAGTTATTAAGATAGTTATTAATAGCTTTCGCATCCTCCAGACCCCTTCTTGGCTCTATAGCAAAATTTGGCCATATAGTAGAGTGTAATAAGTATTTGTTGAATGGATGAATGAGTTTCCTGGTTCTGTTTTTTCCCATAGGTGATTACTTTGGAATCTTGAAGGAAGCAAGAGTGACAAAATTTCCGTTTAATGTCTTGGACAATCCTATGTATTGGGGGAGCACAGCCAACTACCTAGGGTGGTCAATCATGTAAGTATAAGTTTATCTTTAGTATTTTCACTATAAGTGTGAATTCTATCCATCTTACTATAAGATACCAAACTCTTATTAATAATCCTGTCGGATAGGCAGGTGGTGAAGTGAATAGAGCACCAGTCCTGAAGTCAGGAAGACCTGAGTTCAAATCTGTCCTCAGAACCATAACACTTCCTACCTATGTCACCCTGAGCTAGTCACTTAACCCCAATTGCCTTGACCAAAAAAAAAAAATTAATAATATTGTCATTTGAAATCCAAAATCAATATTTTAGTAATCTTCATAATTAGTGATAAAATTTCCCATTATTATTAAGTTATTAATTATTATCAATTATTGTACCTGAAACAGTCTAGAAAATAGTAGATGTTTAGCAAACATCTTGTCTATTGATTGACTAACAGTAATCTCCTAAAGGGAAGAAAACATGATTTATTCAGAATTTGAAACCTAAAGCAGACCTTAAAGAACACATTTTATTTCTGTTATTTTCCAAATGACAAAATTGAGATCTAGAGGAGAGGAAGTTACTTGTCTAGAGTCACATAGTAGTAGTGGTAGTAGTAATAATAATAATAATAAAGAACGCACTTGACTCAAGTCTGTACCTCTGTTGTTCTTTTCTGAACAGCCGCATGCTTGTTACTTCTATAATATATAGCCAAGTGCCTTTCTTGGGAGAGGCTTAATAAATATTTATTGATTAATTTTTGCTACAGGAAGTCAGCCAGGATATTTTGATCTTTTTAAGAAGGAATCTCAAGCAGCTAGATGTCCTAGAGGATAGAGCATCAGCCTTGTAGTCTAAAGGACCTGACTTCAAATCCAATCTCAGGCACTTGCATGACCCTGGGCAAGTCACTTAATCCTGATTGCTTCCTCCCTCAGGAACTTTTTTTTTCTTTCTTTTTTTTTTTTTTTATCCAAAAACAAAAAGAAACAAATAAACAACAACAACAAAACCCCCAGAATTTTAAAAACCATAAAGAACAGAAAAGAAATACAAAAGAAAACATTATTATGTATCCCATATAACATCAGGGAGGATTCAAAATATATAACAATAAATTATCAGATCAAGAAAGTATATATATTAGGAGAAAAAAATTATTCATTATTACATTTTTTCTCTACTTCTTGTAAATTGTTCTTTTGTTCTCTGCTGCGTACCTTTTTTACTTTATTCTTTTTTTCTCCTTTAACCATCCTATCCCCAATAAAGCTATATTTAAGAAAAAAATATGTTCATATATACATAGGTACATATATAGATATATATACCCACAACCATGGAAAGTATATATGGGTTGGGGCAGGTTAAGTAATACCAAGGCATAATTAAGGAGCAGAATTCAGGCAAAAAATTTTTAAAAGAAGGAATCCCTGAGAAATACTAGAGTATAGTCACCCAATAACAATTCATGTTGGCCCACCTGGAAATCTCCTAGGGTGTTGATATTAAGCATTATTGTAGAGAGACAAGGAAGGTGTTTTTATGGGCAGCGGGGGAAAAAAATCAGCAACTACTTTGTATGAGGCTTCAAGCTAACTCAAAGACATTAGGGAAATCACTTTATGTCTTTGGCGCTCCATTTCTTTCCTTATAAGGAAAGGAAGATGGACAGGATGATCTCTTCAGGGCTACTTCAGCCAAAATGTTATATGATTTTCTGAATTTCTCTTGATCAAGGAGAATGGTGTTGACTCTTAGCTGAGGGTCTGATTGTAGCTGACCTTTACGTGATGCTTTACATACATGCTGTCATTTGAGCCTCACAGCAACCCTGTATATATTATACTATATTATACTGTACTATACTATATGTCTTATTAGCCCTATTCGACAGATAAGAGACTGAGCCCATAGAGTTGACTTGACTTAGTAATAGAATCAAAAGCAGATTATTAGTGCAGCTTCACCAAGTTGCCCCAATTCTTGGTCTGTCATTTGCCTGATTGATAGAAGGCGCTTAATAATGCATGTTAATTAGTTGATTTCTTTGTTCAGACACTCTGCTTACTTAGCAAAGGACCAGTTCCATCAGCACCTAGCAGCCCTAGACAGGCAGCCCTTGTATACTTATTTATGAGGCTTTCACTCTACTCTAGGTCCTGGGTATGTTTAGGAGGTGGTTAATGACCCTTATAAAATCATTTTACCTACAACATAGCAGCATAGGTTTTAGCTACAATTTCAGTCATCTGGTTGAAGATACTGGAAAAGGTTGGGGGAAGTGAGAAGTGAAGTAGACTGCAGCTCAAGATGTGGGATTCTGGAAGTCTCCAGGCAAAGAAAGCCAATAGCTTGTGTGAAGGACTATTTTCAGTGTATTAGAGGCTGAGTCTACATATTATTCATGGAGAAGAAAATATTATGGCTATTGGGAGATGTGTTCTGAGCTACTCCCAACTCAGTGAGAGTAAGTAAACCTTCCAGCAGAAACTAGAAAGCCTTTTTTCTACTGCTATTAGGGAAAAAATCCTCATGGGACCCTTGGAGACTGTAACTTTCTATCATCCAGGGAGTGCTTAAAGGAACCCAGATCCCCAGGTGAGCTGCTAAGTAAGCCTTAGGGACTCTTTGGAGAATGGCTACTATTTACTATTCTGTGAGGGAAATCCAGCACTGTTACTGTCATGAAGTAGTAGTAGAGAGGTGGGGGAGGGAGGAAGGATTGATCGTGGCCTGTCTGAGAGCCCATTAAAGATGGGCAATGTTTCATGCAGGCCCCACAGTGCTGACCAAGCAGGACTGCCTGTAAATCTTCATTGAAGGCCATCTGTCTCAGCCCCCAGTGCCTTTTCTCTGTGTGGCTTCAGAGAGAAAGTGGGAGTGAGGGAGAGAGGAAGAATCATCATTGATTTTATTCAGACACGAAGAGCACACAAAGAATGATCTGTGTTGTATAAGCTGAGGACCTTGGCTAAGAATCCCAATTGAAACTTTACCATTATTTACTTTCCTTAATGAATAGAAGGAAATGGTACAACTGAGGATATGGTGAAGGAGGACATGAACTTTGGTTTATACTCTGAGAATGGGAAGTTTCAAAAAGGAGCAGTGGGAGTCACTGAAAGGAAACTTGATTGACTTCCCCACTTCTCCAGAGTTTGTTCCCAGATTTCCTATAGAAGGTACCAGAAAGCCAAGGTCCTCTCCTCAGTTACTTTTCCTTTAGTTCCAGGTCTAGGTTTCCTCATTATAAAAACTAGAGGTGACTGATATGCTCATGACTTATAGACAGATGCAAAAAAGCTCTTCTCACCCTTCCATCTGACATGCGCAAGATGGAGTGAGATGCTCCATCAGAAAGGCACGTAGAAAATTAAACTATTTGAATAAATACCTCTAAATCTATCAGGCACTGAACTAAACTGAAGTAAATCATTAGCCAGAAACTTGGAGTCAGAAAGGCTAATATGCTGAACCCCAAAAATTCTTGTTAATGATTTTTTCAGTGAAACAAAATTTGTTTTGTTCTTTTTTGTTTTTGTTTTTCCAATTTCTTTTTCTCCTGTTCCCAAGAAATTCAGTGAGCTAGTTCAAACTAAAATCAGAATCAATGGACTAAAATAATGGAAAAACTCAGGAGGAACTGAGTTCAAATCCATTACTTAGATACTTCCTAGCTGTGTGAACCTGGGCAAGTCACTTAACCCCCATTGCCTCATGCCCCTCCCCCCCCCAAAAAAAAACAAACAAACAAAAAACAACACCCTCAACATTATCTCCTTTTTCCTCCAGTGAGGGATTGAGCTTGCTTAAAAGCCAGTTTGACCTGAATTTTTGCCCTCTAGCAGTGTAACTTTGAGCAAATCACTTGATCTTTCTGCCATCTCATTTACATTTAAATCTGGTTCTGGCCATATTGAGGAGGTGTGATCTCCTAATTTTGATGCTGTTGTTCCAAGCAACTTTACAATGTGCAGAGAAGCTGTTTATCATCAGAGTTCCCCATAGCAATGAAATCACAAAGTCTAGTTCCCATCCCTTTCTTCCAATTCCATTACATACACTTGAAACCAAAAATAGATTAGAAGGAGAAGGAACCTCAGATAACTCCATCAGCTATTCATTTTTTAGCTGAGAAAAAGAAGATCTAGAAAAATTAGCAGTCAATCCGGATTAAGAATCTAGAATTCTTGCCCCTCTGCTACATGATCTTCTCTCTAGATTAGACTAGAACTAACCTTTGAATTTGGAATTTTATGTCTGATGTATTATATATAAATAGTAACATTGGTTTTCAGGGCCCTTTAAAAACAAAGACTAATCACAGGACTTTTAGTTAAGAGACTGAAGTTCCTATACTACCCTTTAACTGACTCCTAGACAATCTCATAAAATTAGTTTTATTGAAGATAAATATTTTAACTAAGATACTCTCCCTCTTCACCTCAGCCTATTAGAATCTATCTTCCTTCAAGATAACTCCATTTTCACATTTTATGGGAAGTATTTCCTGATTTTTCCCAATCACTGTATATTTATATCTATATCTATTGATGTGGGGGGTGTAGTTCACAAGGTAATTAGCTTATATTCATTTGTACATTTACTCTATTTATTAATGTACTTGTAGGGATTGTTTCATTCCTTACATTTTTATCTCCAGAATCTAGTGCCTATAGTGCCAATAGGTTTGAATAAATTCTTTCTTTAAAAAAAATAAAAATAAAAAAGAAAGGAAAAGAAAATCTACTACTAATTTAGAGCTGTTATTAGAAGAGCCAAAAAGAGCCTCTCTTTGCATACTTTGAGCTTATTGCAAAGTGGGGGGGGGGGCACGGGAGGGGGTTGGAGAAAGGAACCCAATGTAATCATTATACAGTTGTCCAGGATTAAGAAAAGGCTTGGGACCATTATTCTAATTTTATAAGCTGTTCTGTTGAAACCCAAAAAGCACAGTACAATTCCCTAAGTCATAAAATCAATGAATGTCACTAGGAACTCCTGCCTATTAAACATGCTGTTTCTCATATTTAAGATAAAACCCATATCTCTAGGAAAGAAGTACCATTACATGGAATCCTCATCTGGGCAGAGGTAATTCTACTATGGTTACTCAACCTTTTGAAGAAATCTAAAGGGAAATACAAGAATATAATTTATTTAAACTTTGAAGAAAATTGCTAACTACTTAAAGATTTTTTTTTTAATCGAATGTTTTGTTATTAATTAGCAAGTTAGCAAGTTAGAATAGTGGCCAGAAATAGGGACCAATGGATACTTCTTTGGGCAGTGAAATATAAACAGTAGAATCTCAATTGCTGCTAAGCCTATTTCTTTTTTTCTTTTCTTTTCTTTTCTTTTCTTTTTTTTTTTAAATAATTACAACTTTTTATTGACAGAGCTCATACCTGGGTAATATTTTTACAACATTATCCCTTGCACTCACTTCTTTTCTGACTTTTCCCCTCTCTCCCTCCGCTCCCTTCCCCAGATGGCAAGCAGTCCTATACATGTTAAATATGTGACAGTATATCCTAGGAACAATATATGTGTGCAGAACCGAACAGTTCTCTTGTTGCACGTGAGGAGTTGGATTTAGAAGGTAAAAGTTACCTGGGAAGAAAAACAAAAATGCTGCTAAGCCTATTTCTTAAAAATTATTTAGAAGAGAAGGAGTGGTTATCACATAAGAAAAAGATTTGGGAGTCACTGCTGGCCATTCCCCAAAGTATCAACTCCAGAGTTTTTTATCAGTCAACATGTATTTGTGAAGTCCCTGTTAGACCACAGTGATACAAAAACAGTCCCCATCATCAAAGAACAACATGTACACATAAAATCCATAAAACATACAAAATAAATACAGGACAATTTTGGCAGGATGGTCTTAGAATCTGGTAGGAAAGACAGAGATTGCAGAAGAGAGGTTGGGAAAGGCCTCATAGAAATTACTGAATTTTGTAAGAAACTAGGGGTTTTGGGAAGCATAGACGCAGAAAAGGATGTACTAATTTGTGCAAAAAATAAAGATGAAGAAAAGAAAGTACCAAACTATGAGATATTTATTCCAGAAAATTCTGTGCATTTTGGGGCTTTTTGCCTCAAGGGAAACAGAAATGGAGAGAAGAAATAGAAATGAAGTTAGGTGTTTACCTCATGAAGAAAGACAAAGAAAAAGGCCTATTCAAACTGGCAACATAAGGGAGATATGATTAAGAAGTCTTGCAGGGGGGAGTTTGAAAGCTGACTGACATTCTGGAATTTATGGGTCAGAGGGACAAGCAGTCCCTCTCAGTCCTAAGAAGTGATTTGGACTATCAGGGTCGTTGAAGTAGAAGGTGGTCTTGAGTCACACAGAGGAGATTTTGAAAACTCCTGTTTTTAAAACAAACAACAACAACAAAAAAAAGCCTGCAAGAGGGTATCTGCCAGTATAGAAGGAATTCCTCGAATGAAAGATTAGACCAGGTGACCTGTAAAAGTCCCTTCTAAAATGTTTTTATTGAATTGAAGAAAGAATATGATTTTTGTGCAATTGTAAAGAATTATCATTATTATTATTGTAGAAAAGAATCTTGTAAGCAGCCCATCTATTTTCTGAGTCATTCCTGTCTATAGTATAGTAGGGGAGGAGAAAGTGAAAAGTAGGACAAGCGGCAGCCCCAGTAAAAAGCCATCCTTCAACTGACATCAGAGCATCCATTGCCTCAAAAAGATCAACTCTCTACCACTTATGAATAGGTCTTCATCTCATTTTTTGCCTTACAAGTAATTAGGAACTGTGAATCCAGGAACAATGTCTTTTTTTTTTTCCCTTGTAACTCTCCCCTATCTCCCAGTGCTTAATACATTGTTTTGAACAATAGTAAGGATTTGATAAATATTTATTTAATTGAATTCTCTGGTCACCTCCCTGAATGACATATAAAATTCTGTTGGAACTCCCCTTGACTATTACTATTATCTTCAGAATTTTTTTTAATTTAAAAACCTGACAAAGCCCCCATACTGGTTAGACCTGAAGGATATTCTCTTTATCTTATATTCATCACTGACCTAGAAGGGAGTTCCTGAGAAATTAATAAAATTGTGTACAGCTCCAATATAGAACTTGTGTTACAAGACTGTGCAGATATTGAAAGATTCCACTGATTACAGTCTGTTGTCTTTGAAGCTGGCAGTCTAGAAGCCTTCCTCCCTCAATTCATCCTAAACCATTAGCCCACTAACTGTTAACCTGTAAGAACTAGCTTATTTCTAGCCTTAGAATCAGAAGGTAACTATAGAAATAAATTGGGGAAACAGTATGACAGCAGCTATTTCTAGAAACAGGAAGCAGATGTGGTTATATGACTCCTCAGCCTTTGTCACCAAGGAGCTGTCCTTTTTCATTAGCTTTAGAAGTCAAAAGTAATTGTTGTCCATGAAAAATACTTTGAATGAAGAGACAGTAGGATTTTCATTTTGATTTGCACTCAGCCAGACATATGGATCCTTCTGCTTAGATGATGAAGAGCTTCTCATTTCCCTGCCCTCTGCTGTAACAAGGCAGAACCAAATGTGCAATGGATATTTTGGGGTAGGAGAGGAGGAATCACCAAAAAAAACCTTCTGAATCCCTAAAGTTCACACTTATTTAGCCAAGAAATCAGAATTTGGAGTATAATACTCCAAGATGCACAGGTGAGAAGAAAGTGCAACTATTCATTTATCACCTAGAGATCAATGAGCTTTCTTACCTCCAGATTCTTGGGCTGTGGAAAATTTCAGAATGGATATCCAGTGTTACTATCAGTAACCACCATAGTGGTTCTTCTAAGAGGAAACTTGCTAAATTTGAAGATTAAGGAGACTTTGAATATCAATAAAACAAACACTAACTTTGGAGTCAGAGGACCTGAGTTCAATTTTTCCTTTTTCTGTGTGACTTTACTATGTCACTAAATCTCTGTGATCTTGGTGTCTTCATCTGTAAAGTGAGGGAATTGGAATGATGGTTTCAAAAGGTCCCTTCCAGCATTTAATCTATAATCTTATGCTCTAATGATCAATGGATGATCATTGATCTGTGATCATTTGAAGTTCATAATAGTAATGGTCCTATTAGAACTTTCCATATAATCCCTGCATATTATCAGCCTTAAGATAGATCTGTTTTCTATGCCCAGGGGCTTAATTCCAAAAGTTTTGGTAGGTCCTTGTTAGCAGGTAGTTCTCCCTATATAAGGTGGTAAGAATCCTGAAAAAAGTATTATGGGAAAATTCCATGATAAGGTATCATATAGAATGACCCCCAAGCTAGGGCTAGTTCCAGGTTTGAGCTAAGGCCTTCATAATAACCTTTCCCCAATGTAAGTACATCGTTTCATACACAAACACCTACATGAGGCCAGTCCTGCTGGACACTATTTGGACCATGATGTTCATCTAGAGAGTAGCATATAATTTATTTAACTTTCCATGAACTATGACTTTCTCTTTCTCTCCAATTAGACTATAAATGTCCCAGCACAAAGATTCATTGTTCATCTCTTTTCTCTGGGTACCTTCAACAATACCTAATACAAAGTTCCCCTGGTCTCTTCACATAGGGAATATGTGATATCAGGTAGTGATAGGTTTGGCAATGGTAATTTCACAAATAATTTTGTTAACAATATACTTCTCCCACATATTTCTCTTCCAGCTCCAGGTTCCTACTACATCATAAAATGTTCTGTCCAGAAAGTATTCCATCAATTTTAATTCCTCATTTTGCAGAGTAAGAAACTGAAGGACATAATTTGATAAAGAAAAAATAGCAGTTTCATATCAGACTCCTTTAGAAGAACCCAGGTCTGCTGACTTCCAACCCGGTGCTCTTATCTACTTTTCCATCTGTGAAAGCTTTGCAAATGATAAGTGAAATTTCATTTTTCACTTCAGAAATTCAATTCATTTAGACCCAATTCTATCAGCTAAACTAGGAAAAAAATATCTCTAGTTATTAGAGGATTTAGTGGGATATTGTTTTTTAAAAGAGGTATTTTAATTCATAATCATTAAGTGAACAGCAGAGTAGAAGTGATATCAGAAAGATCCAGGTTTACTTTTCCTCATAACCGCTCTAGAGAACTCTTCAAAACTAATTTACAGCACTACTACTGTTTGTTCTACTTTGATAGAGAGAACTTCCTCTATTGATGAAATCCTACATCTGAACCTTTCCCATCTCCCCACTCCCAATTAGATCTCTCAATGCTAGAAAGGTAATTAAATCATAGCATTGTACAGCCACAGATGCCAGAACTGGGAAGGACAGTAGGATGAAATCATCAGCTGTAATTTTCTCTTTTCTTAGAAAAAGGAGCTCGAGTGAGTATCAAGGGTATGACTTACTTGAGTCGTCAGCTTCCTTAGTTGTAGTATAAAGAGAATAACAGTAGTACCTACCTTCCAGTGACATGTCTGTTTATATATATAAAGAGAGAGATATAGAGGCATATAGATAGATATCTGTCTATATCTGTGCAAATGTCAGCTCTTACTGTGTTTATAGAAAGGTCATCATTTTTAATTAAATGGAATCCAGGCAAAAATGGTCCTAGAACAAGTCTCTATGCTATTGTTTAATTTTCTTATATGAAATGTCCTATAGACAGTTGTGCCTGGAGGATAAAAAGCTTCCCTTTTCATTTGAATAAAAGTATTAGTAAGAAAGCTTATAAGGCTTGGCATAACATCAGGAGCAAACTGGATGACAGGGACAAGGGGTGCCTCATGCACTCCCCTAGGATTTGACTTTTCAGGCTCAGTTTTATGAAGGTTTTTTGTTCCTTCCCACCCCATGCCCCAGTTTAGCACTGAATAGTTGGTAGCCTCTGTTGTTGTCAAAGCAGTAGCCTGTGATGGCACACTGTCTTTACCACTTGTTAAATCTGTGGATTTGTCATTGGTCAGTCCCTGACAAATAATGTTAGCCACCAAATCATGACTGCTAGCTACTGCCTTGTGTGAGTGGTCATCCATTTCTTCTTATGATCTATCTTGTTGTTACTCTTAAAAGTAGAACCCCAAAGCCTGCTGGTAGCGTTCTCTCCCTTCCAACAAGTTATCATATAGGTGTGTGTACTTTGTGTGCCATGAAATGAGAACCCTTGAACAAGCTGTGACGTGGAATAAGCAAGGACAGAAATCTGCCAGATAATCAGAACAGAGTTGTGAGGCTCAAATGAATTAATATGTAGAGTGCAATGCCAACCTTAAAATGTGAAACAAATACGAGTTGTTAAGAGAATGCGCTTGTTTGATATGTCTTCTCAGGAATGACCATCTAAGAGGGGCCCTTTCCCTTTTATCTTCTCATCTTCTTGTTAATCATTAACTCTGTTTCTTCTTTTAGGCTCTTGCTTGATACTTTGGGGACAGGAATGGGCTGAGGGAAAGATTAGATGTTTCTAGCAGTAGTGAGGAGGCTTGGAAATTATCCCACACACCCTAATACACGGCCACACTTTGTACTCAGAGCCCTTGTCTGACTCCTACCCTGGCAGCCTAGTGCCTCTGTTCTCAGGTATTTGCTAATCCTAGCTTCTGCTGGACTGATTTAGACACAAGTGCCCTGGGGACAGGGAGGAAGATGAGATGCAAGGGAAAGTGTCTTGGTGTTCCCTAGTTAGAGCACTGAAAAATGATGCATTCTTCCAGCCAGAGGAAAACATAGAGTTCTTAACCTTGAGTCTCTGAACATGTTTTGAAAAAATATTTTGATAACTTTATCTCAATATGATTCAGTTTCCTTTGTAATCTTATGCATCTTATTTTGTGCAGTGCTCTGAGGTTTCCATAAGTTTTACCAATCTGCTGAAAAAATCTATGACAGAAAAAAAATTTAAGAACTCCTGACACTGAAAATTCTTTGGCAACATATATAAGCATATATTCTATATTTTGTGGCTTATGTGATACCCTTCAGGATCTGACATTCAACAAGTCAAATCTCTCTGACTGTATTAAATAATTACCATGGGCCCAGTAATATAAATTTGTGTGTATATATATATATATATATATATATATATATATATATATATATATATATATATATACCTTATAAACTCTCACAGTCCTTATTCCAATTCTCACTTGCACTGGTTGGCGTATATTCTTATTCAGTGTCTCTGTCTGTCTGTCTGTCTGTCTCTCTTCTCCCCCTCTTTCCCCCTCTCTCTTTTTTCCCCTCTTTTTCTCCCTCCATCCCTTCTTCCCCCCTCTTTCTTTCTCTCCTTCCCTTCCTCTGTCTCCCTCCTATCTTCCCTCCATCCCTTTCTCTCTTTCTCTTCCTCCCTCCTTCCCTTTCCCCCCCTTGATGGTGCTGAGAGAGTACAGTGTTTTGTAATGCCAGTACATTTCAAGCCCCATTCCTGTATCTACACCAGTGATCAGTTCCCTAATATCATCTAACCAATTAACATCCATTAACTTTTTCCAGGGAGTATTTACTGCAAAGATACAGCAAGAACCAGATTATAAAAACATTTCCTCAAACAAGGGTGTACTCTGTTCTCTGTCATCTCAGTCCCTAGAGAAACTGAACTCCAAATTAAAACTGGTGCTACAGAAGCACTCACCCCCCCCCAAACTCATCCACAAATTGAATGAATTCCCTGCCTCACCTGCAGGACACAGCATCTCATGCTGGCCTAGTTCCCTGCCAGCCTGGTCTGGGCCAAAAGAAATAAGATACAGATAAGAGATGACTCCATCACAGACATCAAAGTAATGTGTCTACAAACAGATGTACTCACATACATGTGTTTGTAGTGTTTCTGTCTTTTTCTGTGTCTAATTTATCCTGTTTTCTAACTAAGTTCTAATGATTATTGATGGATGGTAGATTTTGAGGGTCAGCTAAGATAATGAATATGGAAGTCTTTGAAAAGCCCAAAGGTATCCAGGAGAAGAGAGAGGTTTTCTATCAAGGAAATTTCTATGGAGACAGGGTGACAATATTACTACATTAAAAGGATAAAGTAACAGCACAAAATAATCTGAAAACTTCCACAAGGCAGTTTATGAAAAATTACCTTATCTTTGTTTCCATTAATGTTACAGTCTGATTATTCCCTTTACACTCCTACGAAACCTGGAAAATACCTCCTACCAATTATGTTACCAGCTCTCAGATACGATGGAGCTCAGAAGATACTAGATATACTAGATATATTACTGAATAGGCTTGGACAAGTCATTTATCTACTATTTGCCTCAGCTTCCTCATCTGTTAAAAAAAAAAAATGACAGTAACAGGGTTGTTATGAAGATAAAATGAGATATTTGCAAACCTTAAAAGCACTCTATGCTAGCTATTATTATTATTATTATTATTATTATTATTAGTGATTATTTATTATCACCTGGAGGGGTTGTCTTTTAATAGAGAGTTGTAGATAATCTGCCTTGTTCTGTTATGAATTTTTATCACTTACTTAGAAGAAGTTATAGATGGAACATGTATCAGATTTGTGGGAGGAAGAGGTATCACAATGAGTTAAGTTCCAAGAAGATATCCACAGGCTAAAATGCTGTGTCAAGACTAATGTGCCTCATATAATGTAACTAGTGAAGACCAATCCCTTGAAATAAAGCATTAGGTTCGTTTTAGAGGCCTCAGTTATTCCACAAATACAGAGCTTTGCATATAGGCCTCTTCCTTGTGTTAATTAGTTAAATCATCTGATTTTCCTTTTTTTTTAACATTTTAAAAATTATTATTGCACTCATAGGGCCGGGACAAACAGAAAATTCCTGTAGTTGGGAGATGGAGCGCCTTGTTTGAACTACAGCACGGCTGGTGTCAGTGGGTCATCGAGTGGCTGGTTGGGCCAGCAGGGTATAGAAGAGTAAAAAGTATAAGGGGAGCCCCTTTATGAAGAACTTTAAATGATTCTAGAGGTAATGGGGAGCCTCTGGAATTTTTTTAAGTAGGGAGGATGACGGGGGTGATGTATACTTATTACAGCTTAGTGGAGATGGATGGAGTAGGGAGAAACTTCCACCAGGGACCAAGCTGCAGCTGTGACAGTAATCTAAGTATAAAGTGATACACTAGGAAACAGCAGTGTCAGAGGAGATAAGGAGCTGTATATGAGAGATGCTATGGAGGTCAAAAATCAACCAAACTTAAACTGAATGCAGTGGACTGAGTGGAAAGGGGGCATATATCATCTAAGTCTAGATGGGAGTTATCTCCAAAAATATATAGTACCCACATTAATGTTAAGTGAGAGAGATCTTAAAATAGTCCAACTTGAGAAAAATAAATTGAGCTAGTATAATGGAACTACCAACCGCAGTGGGGAACACTGGCCCAGATGAAAAAGAAGAAAATGTTATCAACCTTTTAGAGAACAATGGATGCTTATGCTGTAAGTTACTTCCCCCAAAATGAGAAAGATAATACAAACTTGGTGGGTTTTTTTTGGCCAAATAGCCAGGAAAACAATGGCAACACCAGCATAAGTGGGAAGAATAGAAAAAGAAAGAAACAATAGTAACCAAACTTGCTTTTCCTTCCCACATCCACCCTGTTACCCTCCCCCCCCTCTTTTTTTTTAAGACTAAATATGGGTTTGTAATACTGTAGAGATTTTGTGTGTGTGTATGGTTTATTTCTTGCTTAATTTTATTGTTCTTTTTTCCTCTTTGTGAGAAGAGAATGGTTCTCAGAAAAACTGTCAATAATAGAAAGTAAAATCCATGAGGGCAAGGACCACATCATTTTTTAATTTGTATTCCTTTCAGTTAGCATAGTTCCTAGCATGTTTTGTAAAATTAATAGGATTGATGAATGAATCATGATTAAGATTCCTAAGGTCAAGGACCATGTCTTTTCCTTCTCGCATTCCCTATAATAGCACAAGGTTGGACACACAATGAGATACATAAATGAGTGAATGAACAAAAGAAGAAAGTTTTTTTTTTTTAAACAAATAATTACAAAATTTATGATGGAAGATAAGTGTCATATTTTCTTTTTGACTCTCTTGTCTGTCATACTTGGACTTTGGACATTGGGTACCAAAGCACTCTCAGGTACACAGGTACTTCTTAGGGAAGACTTGAGGAGATGTATTGGGACTTAAATCATTTGCAATGAGTATTCATCATTGTCACAAACAATAAACATTTATACATCACCTACTCTGTGCAAAGCTCAGTGTTAGCTTTTAGAATCCAAAAATATCAAAGCTATAGTCCCTGTCTTGAAAAAGTTTAAAGTCTGTTTATTTATTTTGAATTCTGGGAGGGTTTTATTTAACATTCTTGCAAGAACAGGTGTCTAAGCTGGCAGACACATCTTTGAAACCAAAAGCGCAGTCTTTTATGTTCTATCCTGAAAGCCAAGTCCCCATTAATTGGGTGTTACAGAAGTGTGAGTCTATACCTCTCATTATATCTCACAATTATCTCCTATTCTAATTCTCCACCAATGATTACATTTTAAGATCTATTTAGAAAACTACTCCATAGCCCCCGTACACAAAAAACATTTCTGGTTCTGTGTACCAATTTGAACTGGTCTTATTTAGGGTAATGAGATTGACCAAGTTCAGAGTGGTCTAGTTACAAACGCAGTCTAACAAGGGAGGATTTTAATAAAATAATGCCTCACTTTTCTATTTATATTAAGATTTAGTGTTCTCCCCACCTACGTTCTTCTCAGTGACCAGTAGCTAGAGAAGGTGCAAACCTCCCACCTTCTGAGCCTGAGACATCACCATCCCCATCCTTGCTTTAGCAAAGATCATTATTATAAAAGTAAGGAAGCTGCCTTAGAGGCAAATCTGGTACAGTGGAAATAATACTGGCTGTCCTGAGGACTTGGCATCCTGCCCTTGATTCTCCTTGACAAATCACTTAATCTTTTTGGATCTCAGTTTGCTCATGTGGAAGAGAAGGTTGCACTGGATGGTCCAAGGTCCCTTCCAGCATTAAAATTGATCCTGTGATCTGCTGTCTCTTATTTCCTTTAGTATCACAGAATACATTTAAATCCTACAGATGGGAATCAAGTGTGAAGAGATAACAAAGAGAAGAGAGCATTGAATTTGGAATCAAAAGACCTGGGTTTTTTTATTTGTTTGTTTGTTTTTGTTTTTAAAGACCTAGTTTTTCATAAATTCTGCCTTTTACCTACCATAATTGAACTAGTTTCCCTCTCTGGGGCTGTTTCTTCAGGTGCTAAATGAAAAGATTAAACTACACATTCCTTGAGTTCCCTTTTACCTCTCAACTCCAGTGATTTTAGGAGCAATAAGACCTCCCCAAAGTGAAGAGAGCCACAAAAGCTATTTCATTTTCATTTTTAAGATGAAGATCTGTGAAGTTAAAATAATACAAACAGTAAAATAATTATCCCTTCCACATTGTGTCGTTCTGGTTTCTACATATCTTTGGTTTGCATAAGAAATTAAATGGAAGTTTTGGAGAGTGTTTTGCAGAGGCTTTAAGCGACACAGAAAATGATAGAAACTCTGAAATAAACTAGATTAATGCATCAAACTATATAATATTGAATGATAACATTTTATCTTTCAATACATAAATCAAATTGTACAATAAGTACTGTAAATACCCTATGAAAAATTCTGACTCCTTTTCTGGTGGGGAGGGGGAAAGCAAAAATTTTTATGAGATTTTTCCATATGCTCATCCTAAAAATCCTCTCACCCCCTACCCCAGTGATATAGAAGGGATAACTGTAATTTGCTAATTTGCTTCCTAAAAAGTGATGGGGAATTCTCCTTTACTAACTTCAGCTTACAGGCTTAAAGAATGACATGTCTAGAAATCATGGGCCCTCAGATGGTCCGATTAACGCATCTAATTTCATTCCCTTTTTTTAAAGTAAGAAAATGGAGATCCGGCACCATGCGACCCCATGCAGTTATGTGGCTAGATCGGGTCAGAGTGAGGGCTAGAACTTTGAACAAAGACTTACTCAAGCATATTCTCTCTCTTGTCTTCCTTTCCCCTCCTCTCCTCTTCCTCTGTCTTTTCCAGGAATGCCAGCCCTACAGGCCTCATGCTGACCATCATTGTGGCTCTCACCTATACAGTTGCCATTGTGTTTGAAGAGTAAGTAGCTTTGCAGAATACAATTTTTTTTATTAACAAAATGAACCAAGAGGCCGGCCTGCAGGAATGAGATAAGAATACAGGCTCTTGTACTTTCCTGATTGATCCTTCCTCTCCTGGGGACAGTTGGAGAACTTATTTGTGGCCCAGAGAACTGGTCTGACCTTTGGGTGCCATCACTAGATTCATTAACGGCTGTCTGTGTCACTGGTAACCGCATCTGTTACCAGTGAAGAGGAAGGTAGAAACGAGGGGAGGTAGTATTCACCTGGGGTAGGACACAGCTGGCCACGCAGCTGGCTTCTCGGTTGAGGGCTTTGTTAATTAGGTGTCATCTCAGGAGTAGAATTCCTGCCTCCATCTCCTTGCCTTTCCCTACTCCTTTAAACCAGTATTTCTTTCTGCCCTCATTATTATAACTGCAAACCACTCAATCCAAGAACTGTGAGGATACAGACTGTTAAGTCATATAATCACAGATACATATAACAGATTCTGAGCCCAATTTTGAAAGGAGTTCTTACTAATAATTAGACACTAAGGTCCATGGTCCTATCCTACCAGAGGGGAAGTAGGTTGGACTGAGAAGGCCTGATGACACCTGCAGAGCTTGAAAACTCACTCCTTATCCCAGAGTCCATATCAAAATGGAATTTGCAGAAAGGTTATTAGAAACCTTGACCTAGGATCAGTCAAAAATGTTGATGGACAGATTCCTGGAAAGATATTTCATCTCCTCACACCAAATGGTATGAGAGCCAAGATACAGAAAACTCAGCAATGACAAAAAGAGAAATGAGAACACTGACCACAGTTTCACTCCTACTTACCAGCCCATCTCTCATAGCTTTCCTCACTTTCCCTTTTCTCCCAGTCCCCACTAATGGACCTGAGACCAACCTTGTGGCTGTGACAATTTTGGGCAGAATCTTTCCGTTCCTTTTGGCGATTCACTGCCCAGAGTTGGGGGAGGTCCCCTTGCTCACTGGCCGCCCTTCGCTCCCCCATTACTGACAGTATGCATGGAGCAGCCACACAACCTAAATGACTAGACAGTGTTAACCATCAAACTTGGGAGTTAACCCTTTGGTAAAGTATTTCCTTCTGCCAAGATCAGAACAGTTCTATGGTTCAAGGAGAAAGAAAAAGGGGGCATCGTTGAGAAGGCAAAATGGAAGAAGATACCAGGAATATTAGATTAGAATTAACACAGCACAGAAGCAAGCAGGCAGCCAGATGAGGGAGGGAGAAAAGGCAGAGAAGAGACCCAAGTCCAGCTTTTCTCAAAATACTTCTCTACGTAGTATCCTTGGAAACCCTCCTGATCATTTTACAAGTACCCTAGAAAGTCACCTGCAAAGAGAATCTAGTAAATAATAAAGCCTTAGAATAGATCTTCCCACATTGTACAATTGGGGGTCCCTAGAGCAATATTCCAACTGTTCCCCTTCATCCACTGAGAAAAAGAGACATCGTCCAAATCTGGTAGTCTGAGGGAACAGAGAATAGGACAAAAGAGTCACGGGAAGATCTTGGAATAGGATTTGCAAGAAATGGATTTTCATCCAGGGTAATATAGCAAAATGGAATAGTGAAGAATGACAAAAGCTGCCTGAGGTGGGAAGAACTCTTTCAGGGAAAAAAGTCCAATTTGCAAAGGATGGCGAAAATACCACCACAAATTCTGCAAGCCCCCAATAATAGCAATGGCACAACGCAAAGATAGCTGGAAAGAGCAATCAGAATTAAGCAGAAAAGAGCAGAGAAATAAGGGATTCAAACCCTTAAGGAAAAAATTAGCAAGTCTAATCCAACATAAATTATCTGTAGAATGTCAGACAGAATTGGAATGCAAAAATGCAGAGGCAGAAGGAGAAATAGTTGTAACAAATTTTTAAAAGATTCGAATAATATATGATAGCCTCTAGAAAATTAAGATAATACTAAACTGGAAAAACACAATACCTTTTCCCTATTATTTGACAGAATTAAAAAAATGTTACAATAGCAATTAAAGGTAAAAATAATGCCCCTCCAAAATATAAAATTGTACTTTAAAAAGCATGATGGATATCTTGAGACAAAAAGGATATGAAGAAAGTCAAATCACTCCATTATAAGTGATATGGACAATTAATTATTCTGGACTTGAATTTGGAGTTCTACAAGAAAAATGGCAATATCCTCTGGCACAGCTAGCGCTCTTCCTGGGTAGACACCCCAAGGATGTCCAAGACAGAAACAAAAAATGGACCAAAATATTCATAGCAGCTTTCTTTTTATCAAAGAAAGTAGAAGTAGAAACAACATAGGTTCCCCAATAATTGCAGAATGGCTAAAACAAGACAAAGTACTTGGCATATAAATGTAATAGAATTAACTAATATTTCATTGTATAGTAAGAAATGACAAGTGAGGAACCCAGGAAACCATAAGAAGATTTGTATGAACTGTTGCAGACTAAAATAAGCCAAACCAAGAGAACAATATATACAATGACTACATTGTAACTAAAGATTTTTTTATTTTATTTTATAATAACTTTTTACTGACAGAACCTATGTCAGGGTAATTTTTTTACAACTTTATCCCTTAGACTCGCTTCTGTTCGGATTTTTCCACTCCCTCCCCTAGATGGCAAGCAGTCCTATATATCCTAGATACAATATATGTTTGCAGAACCGAACAGTAACTAAAGATTAAAAAAGAAATCAAACTATACGTAACTGAAAAAGCCAAAAAAAAGATCTCAGGAACAGACAGTGAAATGTACTTTCTCCCTTACTACAGAGGGGTGGGAAAATTACTAGGATTAAATACTGTATACCTCCCAGCTATTGTCACTCTAATCAGATAAATGGTTCCAAGAAGCTATAGAAGGAACAGCAGCCACACACCCTTAGTAAAACCATCAAAACAGATGAGTTAATCCAGATGGAGAGTGACCTGCAAGCCATACAAGCAAGTGAAGATTTCCCCCAATAGAATGGAAGGATGAGAGCAATTTGTTCCAGTAGCCATCAGGGCAGCTGCAACAAGTTCTGTAGAGTCCCTTAGACAATGAAGACAAGCTCATTCCAAGTCATTTCTGCTGTTCTAACCCTTGTCCTGCACTGGGCTCTTAATGGCTCTGGAAAAGAGAATAAATCTGATCACTTTGTACAACTCTGCCCCACTTAAATCCAATCCACCCCAAAGTCAAAACATCACTCAGGATGTTACTGATCCTCTTCAAAAATGGAGTCCAATCACTAGTCAGATAGTTTTACTTGTTTTTCTTTGTTCAAAATGGAGACAGACATGAAATCCCTTTAACATAAAAGCAGATAGTAAAACATTGAAAGTCTCATTCATGACTTAACTGCAGATCAGACTCTATGCCAGATCTTGAGGGAGATTCAGAGATATCTAAGAGACTGTCTGTGTCCTAGATTTTTATAGGGGAGCTAAGATGCAGACATAAAATGTGCTAAGTGCCACATTAAGCAGCACATCTACCATAATTACTTAAAGGACAGGAAAGAACTTTAGTTATTAATTCATCTCATCTAGCTTCCTCATTTACCGAGGAGAAGACTGGGGAAGTGACTTTTTAAAGTCAGCTCAGTAGCAGAGCCAGTGCTCCAAATGCAGGAGGCTCTCCATTATCCTGTAGCTCCTTCCTCTAGGCACTGGACGTGGCATCTGAGTTAGACCTTGAAAGGACAGATAGGGTTTCAGTGAATGGATATGCAGGGAGATGATCCTCCAGGGAAGGGGAACAGCCTGAGCAAAGTCAGGATGCACAGAAAATACTCAGGGTGGTGACTCCCAAGTGACTGCAGTGGAGGGGGATAATGTGAAATGGGACTGGAAAGGAAGGTTTGGAGGATCCTAAAGAATTTGACCATAATCTGTTAGGCTGTGGGAAATCATTCTGAAAAAGACTGGTCGTTGTGAAGGCTGTGTTTTGTGTTTCATCCTCAAAATTGGAGGCAAAAAAAGGGACTGGAGAAAGCAGATAGACTCCCCAAAACTGGGATATTCTTCCACCTAACCACCACATCCCACCCCTACTGTCAAATAAGGGATGAGGAAGAAAAGGTGCACAAATCTGAAGGGGAGTTTTTGGATCCTGGGACAAGCAAGCCTTGGTCCTGTGAACTCATCCGTTCTATGAGGAACCTCCAACTTTGGGGGCCTGGGAAGGTTGTTCCTGGGCAGGAACTGGAAATAAGAAGATCTGAGGAGGTGTTCCAGTGGAGGGGTCTAAGCAGGATTCTTTTGGGCAGGGATTGGGGATAGAAAGGTCTAAGAAGGATCATGGGAGGAGACTGAAGGTTTTGTTTGAAAAACAATTGGCTAATGATTTTTTTCTCATCTCTGACTTCTCTTTCCTGTTTCTTTCTTTCCCCCTATTTTGATCCTCTCTTCCCTTTTCCCCTTTCCCCTCACTCTTCCCCGCCCCCCCCCCCCAAAAAAAAAAAAAAAAACATAACTGTACAGGCCTTTCACTGAGGAGATCTACCGACACAAAGCTCTAAAGACGAAGAATAAATAACGCTGGCAGGATTTGTGTTGGAGAATGGGTAATGGAAGGACTGGCCTGACTGCATTGCTGGAAGCCAAACTTTGGCCCCTACTTTACATGTTGGATAATTTCAAGTGAAATGCTTCGTAGCCACTTGGGTCCTCAGCTCTAGCCCCTTCTCACCCCCAGGGTCAAGGCTGGTCACATAAGGTGCCTTTTGAAACTGCTGCCTGAGGGGTGGGGAGACTGTATTGGGCACATGCCCGCACCCTCCTACCCCCAACCTCCCACTTCTATAATAAAGAAATAGCCTAATTCATATCCACCTCTCCTCTCATTTTTCCATGCAATTCTGGCTGCTTTGTGAGTAGGGTATATTTGGATATATCTCTACCACTACATGAAAACCTGTGTTTCTTCCCTCTGGCCAGATGTCCTTGCAGACAAGTCAGGCCTAGAATAAAGCATGGTTTGGCTACCTGGGCAATGGGTCAAAATGTCTGCTTATGCTAGACTGGGGAGTGGGGAGGTGGAATGCTTCTGCTCCAGAAGGAGCAGAGTGTGGTAGTGCCCTGGGCCTGGTCTGTACCCCAGGCACACAGAATGGAACCCTCCAGGAACCGGATTCCAGTTAGAAGACTTGGATTGGATTGTATACCCAATTACACCTGCTGTTTCTACAGTACTTTGTACAGGTAGGGAGGGCAGATGTCATTACTCCATTTATTGACACCCTAAGTCATTAAGTGTCTGAAGTCACCGAGTTATGGCCCTGAAACTCAGTCCTCTGTACTAGTCCTATGTTCTTCCCTTGATAAAAGTGGGTTTCTGGTTTTTTTTTTTTTGTTTGTTTGTTTTTATAGTATTCATTGTTCCCATTGGCTTGCCCAAAGTCCCTCTATTTCTAGACTATATTCTAGATCTTTTTGTAGATCTTCTAGATGAAGATCTCCTGTCTTACTACCACAAATATGTGTCTAATTTGGGAGAAAAACTCATTTCAAATTATTGAATTTACAATGTATAATAACCCTGTGCTAGGTAGGTTTTTGGATGAGAGGGAAGAGTGAAGAGGTTACAAAGGTGAAAGAGATAGAGAAAGGAACACTCAGAAAGTTTGGAGAGAGAAGAATAAAATATAAGTGAATGAGATAAATCTGATTTTATAATAATTATAACAAATACAATTTAATTATAATACAAATATGATACAAAAGTAATATAATCAGTAATTTGAATATACATATAATAGCCATATAAGCAAAGCCTTCATGGATTATTAGATGGTACTTGACTGTGCCTTGACATTCCAGTAGCAGAAGCTAAGTGACCATCTACCATGGATACCATAAAGAAAGCCCCTGCCTTAAGCAAAAAAAAAAAAAAACTGAATTAGGGACTGAATAATTCTTTTAAATTGAGATTCTCCATGGCCAGTCTCAGCATTGAACAAGGAAATACACTATAAGTTGAGTTCTAGATTACATTAGGTGGGAAAGGGAGGGGGAGAAGTACCAAATTTTTCTGGGGACAGTAAGATTAAAATTTGGTTATTCCAAAATGCCCAAAGGCCATCCAGTATGGATACACACACAGATATACATTTTGGCTCATTCTCAGCCATTATCCTCTTTACTAATAATTTCCTTATCCAACATAATTTGTACTTATTTTAAAATTCAATTGAATTTTTAAAATAATTATTTACATGTAAGAGAACCTTAACATTAATTTTCTTAAAAATTTGAGTTCCAATTTTTCTCCTCACCTGAGAAAATAAAGCCATTTTATGTAGATTATACCTGTTCAATCATGTAGAACATTGCTATATTAGTCATGTTGTAAAAGACATTCACCCAAAAGGGAAAAAAGGCAACAAAAAAATAACAATAGTATTCTTTTATCTGTATTCAGACTATGTCAGTTCTTTTTCTAAAGGTAGAGAGTATTTTTTATCTAGAGGGATTTAGAATTTTCTTGGATTTAGAGAAACTTATACCTCTTCCTTTCTTGTATTAGTCAGTCTAAAAGTTAGGAATCTGAAGCCCAAATAAGAAAGAGATTTGCCCAAAGTTAATTGGGTAATAAGTAGTAGAATTGACAATCTAAACCAAATCTCTCAACTCAAAATCCAGCATTTTTTATATTATAGTACTGTGCCCCCTCCTCCCTTCCTTCATGGGAGCTATTTGTTTGCAGCAAGATTGAGGGAAAGGAATTTAATCTTTTTTTAAAGCAGTTTAAAAAGGAAGAGAAGGGAGTCAAGTTTTCCAACCAGTCAGTAGGAGTGTTATAGGCTCAATTCCCTCTTTTCCAAGATAGGAAGAAAGATAGGAAAGCATTTATTAATTTAAAATGTATGAGGACCTGTGCCTAGGACATTATCTCATTTGATCCTTATAATCACCCTGGGAAATAGGTGCTATTTTCATAATTTTACAGTTGAAGACTCTGAGGCAAAAAGAAGTTTAAGTGACATCCAGCATCACACAAGTAGTGGCTGAGGCCAGATTTTAACTTGGGTGGCAAAGTGGAATTTTTTATAAAATGTGCTGAAGAAGGAAATGGCAAACCACTCATTGCCAAAAATAAAAAATAACCATAAAAACCTACTAGACACAAGTCCAGTAAAGATCTGAGGAGATATTGGGTCAGATGAATTGAACACAAGTGGATGAGGAGAAGTTCTTCCCAAATACCGAGAACAAGAAAGAAGGAGCATAAAGCAAACTAAGAGGACTAAAAAGTGGACATTTGGTATGAATTTTAGAGGGTTGTTTTTTTGGGTTTTTTTTGATGATGATGTTGGTATTTATTTGTATTTTGGCTAAATATACCTCATCTTAGGTTTTGTTTAGTTGTTTCTGTACCCACCAGAATTTCTATATAATGCTGTGGGGGGAATGATTGAAAGTTTGATATTTTAGCCAGAATAATCCTTCGAAATCCCCTTTTAATCTCATACCAAACTTTTTTTTAATAAAGATTTTTCAAAACATATGCATGGACAATTCTTCAACATTAGCTCTTGCAAAACCTTGTATTCTGAATTTTAGTTTCTAAATAAAGAACTGCTGATCTTGACCCTGGTGGAGTACCCATGTGAAACAACTTTACCACCAATAAGGAATGGATTCCACACTTCTTGGCCTAATCTCTCTTGTGATTCTTAAAGGACTGACAATTACAAGGATGATTGGAGTTGGTCTTTGACCAAATTTGGATTTGATCTATTGCTGATCTATTGGGATTCAGACTGTGGCAAAGAATAGGCCCTCAATAAAGGATAGACTGAATGACAAGAGCTGGAGGATCCATCAGCCTTTTAGGATAAAGAAGGTTCAGAGGCTGATGGATATCAATAAAAAGAATGGAATAATAGTCTGCCCCAAAATGGGACACTCTCTGTGGCTGAGGTTTGAGAAGTAAGCTACAGTCAGAGTTAAGGGAGAAGTCATAGAATTTTTTTTTTTTTTTAATGATTAGTACTTTTTTATTGACAGCACCCATGCCTGGGTAATTTTTTACAACATCCCTTGCACTCGCTTCTGTTGTGATTTTTTTCCCCTCCCTCCCTCCACCCCCTCCCTCAGATGGCAAGCAGTCCTTTACATGTTAAATATGTCACAGTATATCCTAGATACAATATATGTGTGCAGAACAGAACAGTTCTCTTGTTGCACAAGAAGAATTGGATTCCGAAGGTAAAAATAACCAGGGAAGAAAAACAAAAATGCAAACAGTTTACATTCATTTCCTAGTGTTCTTTCTCTTTGGGTGTAGCTGCTTCTGTCCATCTTTGATCAATTGGAACTGAGATCTTCTCTTTGTTGAAGAAATTCACTTCCATCAGAATACATCCTCAAACAGTATCATTGTTGAGGTATATAATGATCTCCTGGTTCTGCTCAATTCATTCAGCATCAGTTCATGTAAGTCTCTTCAAGCCTCTCTGTATTCATCCTGCTGATCATTTCTTACAGAACAATAATATTCCATAACATTCATATACCACAGTTTGCCCAACTCTTCTCCAATTGATTGGCAACCATTCAATTTCCCGATTCTAGCCACTACAAACATTCTGGCACATACAGGTCCCTTTCCCTTCTTTAGTATCTCTTTGGGGTATAGGCCTAGTAGTAGCATTGCTGCATCAAAGGGTAGAAATCATAAAATCTTAATGGCTGTACAATGGATAGAATGCTGGACCTGCAATCAAGAAGATTCATCTTCCTATGTTCAAATCTGACCTGACACTGGGCAAGTCACTTAACCCTGTTTGCCTCAATTTCTCATCTGTAAAATGAGCTGGAGGAGGAAACCCTAAATCCAGAGACTTGGACGAGTCTGAAAAATGACTTAACAATGACAACACCTAAGATGACTGTAGAAATAAATTCAGTATAAATTGGATCTTTCCTGAGTTTCAAAAAATATCTTCAGTATTGAAGTCCTAAAAGGACTTTCCTGTATTCGGAACAGTCTCTCGGATCCTCCTCACTCCTTACACAACTCACTTTCTTCCCACCTTCCATGACCCTCTGTGATATTCCCGAGGTGATAGAATTTGTCTCCAGCACTTCTAACCTCCCATGATATAATATCCAGAGCCACCTAGGAGTGCCAGGTTTATTGAGGCTCCAATGAAAAAAATAGGTAAAATGCTTTGCATTTTAATTTTAAAGAGCTGTAAGAATATCAAGTACTATTACTAGCTGCTATCTCCCTGCCCCATTCCTTGTCTCAAAGTCTGCCTTCAGAAAGTCATTTACATTGAGGTGCTGCTCATCATTGTTTACAGTGTGATCCCAGGGAAATTTCTTAAAATCAAAAGACGGCTTTATAAATGGAAAATAATGGTGCAATTTCAGATATAAACCAATAAGTGAGGAAGATGCTTTAGGGCACTTTTAAAAAATACATTACATTTTTTAATTACAGCTTTTTATTTATAAAACATCTGCATGGGGAGACCCTTGCAAAAACTTCTGTTCCAACTTTTCCCTTCCTTCCCTCCCCCCCTCCCCCAAATGGCAGGTAGTCCAATACATGTTAAATATATTAAAGTAATGTTAAATACAGTATATGTATACATATTTATACAGTTATCTTGCTGCACAAGGAAAATCACATTTAGAAAGGTAAAAATAACCTGGGAAGAAGAAAACAAAAATGCAAGCAAACAATAATAGAAAGAGTGGAAATGTTATGTTGTGGTCCACACTCATTTTAGGGGCACTTATTAAGTATTTCCAAGAGTAAGGCCATTCCTGAAGACCCTTTCCACACAACAGAACAAATTTGGCCATACTGTAACAAAATTGCTTATGGGCAAAAGCCATGCGTAGGCAGAAAAGTCATCTGCACAGTGTAATCTGAGAAGTGTGCCCCAAAACATTTCTACCCTCGGAAGTTCCCTAAGAGGGAAGAGCCAGAACTTCCCCTTCTCTAGGCTTAGCTATAAAAAGTCAATAGGGCCACAGAACCAACTCTTCTAGAAAGCCTTGTCTCCAGGGACTTATTAATCATCCCTTTATTTTGCCCCATTATTCAGTACCAAAATCTACTGATCAGAGCACTATGCTCACTTTGTTCCTTCCTTGGCTGGAATATTATTCTGGGCCACTAGAAGACTCCCAACTATTATCCAATTTCACTTTCCTCTTTTCAAAAGGAGGGCAAAGTCAGCTTTGAGATCTTGCGTAAATCATTTCCTACTGGTGAAGGCCAGTTACAAATGGAATTGGTTTGGTGTGGGAATCGAGAGAACCAACTAGATTCTACTTCATGAATACTAACTCCGTCTTGTACTGCCATTTTGTTTTTTCTGCAAATCTTTCTTGGGAAACTAGATGATCTAAGCCATCTATTGTTTTATAAATGCAGGCGGAGCCACAGACAGAGCCCCATTTTAGGGCAGACTATTATTCCATTCTCTTTATTAACCCCAAACCCCCTCCCAACTCACCTGAAATTCACTTTTTCTTCCCTCCCAACTTGGAAAGCCTTTAATCTTTCCTTCAATTAGAAATCATACTGTCTAACATAGTTTTTATCCTGATTGATTGTTAATTGACAAATAATTGGTTTTATTTGGTTGTTTTTTTTAATACGTAAAAATCTGTTTCGTTCTGTGTGCAGGGTCTTTGGACTGACTGAGGGGTGCACTCCTTTATTATGCTCACCTTGCTAATAAATTGTATTACTCGAATTGCTTTCTGGGGTATTATTAATGAGCCTCAGTTCTTACTAATTAACTGCTACCATTTTTGGTCTGGGCTTGATAAGCTGTAAGATCTTGGGTAAGTCATTTCCCAGGTCTTGGCTCCAGTTCTGCCTGGACAAATGAAGAGATGATTTCTAAAGATTCTTCCAGTGCCAACATTGTAAGTTCCGTTGGTGAACCTCTGTTCCTACTATCACTATTAGAAACTGAGAGGTGAGAGGCTCTGTACCCTTAGGAAGCAGACAGTAGCTTCATATACACAGTATATCTGGAGAGAATGATATGAGCAAGTAGAGGAACAAAGATCAAAGGGATGGGGCCAATATTAAGTACAATAAGTCATCAGAGAAAAAACAAAAAGAAAAGAAAAATCAGCCAGGACTACAGTTACCAGATGAGGCTCTTCTGTGAGAGTGGAATCTGAGCTGGGTTTAACAGGGCAGAAGAGACAAGGGGGGCTCACAGGGAGAGGCCCTCTTCCCCTGGTACTCTCTGTGCCCTCTATTTCAACACAATCAGCTGCAAGGCTGAGCCCATCTCTGGTTACCAGTGACATTTCCTCCCTAATCCCAAACAACCTACAAGCTTTTAAACTAAATCAGAAAGTGTCACTGCTCAGGGCCTCCAAATGAATACAACAACACCTGATAAGACTAAGGTGTTCCCTTTTCTCTTCTCTTCCTTCCTCCAGAACACTCTCCCCCTTCATCAACACAGCAGAAAAAATAGTAATAATATTTGTTACCACCTTTTATATTAACATATAATATTATATGCATATATCTATAATATATATAAAATTATCGTTTATATTAATGATTTGGTCATCATTTCTTGCCAGTCTGAATCCCATTCTGCATCCCCTCTCCCCAACTTTTCATTCCCTTTTAAGTATTATCTTCATAATCAAAGTAAGCTCCTTGAGGATAGGGACAGCCTTTATTTTTTCTTTCTACTTGTAACCACAACACAGCACAGAGTCTGACCAATGTCATTATTATTGTTATTCAATTGTTTTTCAGTCATGTCCAACTCTTCATGACCCCATTGGGGTTTTCTTGGCAGAGATACTGGAGTGATTTGCAATTTCCTTCTCCAGCTCATTTTACAGATGAGGAAACTGAGGCAATCAGGGTCACACAGCTAGTAAGTGTCAGAGGCTGAATTTGAATTCAGGAAGAGAAGTACTTCTGATTCCAGGTCCCATGTTCTGTCCACTGTGCTATCTAGCTGCCCCTTTAGTAAGTGCTTAATAAATGTTTGTTGACTGAATGACTTGGAATCGGATCCCAATTATTACCTCTGACAGTAATTGGTTTTGAGACTTTAATTAATGCTGAATAATATCAGAGCTTGACTACAGGTCTTGTGATCCCAGCTAATCCCACACTCTTTAGTAGGAGCCTTTTCAGAAGTTCCCAAGGACCCAGATTTTTGATCCTGCTTCCCAGCTTCACTACTCTGCCCTTCAACCCAGAGAAACCAAGGCTTCTACTTTCTAGGCTTGAGGAACAAGGGTCCATCAGGCCAGGGAATTCAACTCCAGTCAACAGCATTGGCTGACCTTTTGCTATATAGATAAGCCCATACTGTGAATAAAAGGGAGCTAGGGGATGTGGGTGGAGCATGAGGGATGGAGACTAGGAAAGTAGACCATTGTCCCTATCCTTGAGGAGATTACAGTAGAATGATTGGATTCAGGTAAAGAACTTGGATTATAATCAAGAATCAACTTCCCATCCAGTTGATTATAATCTTTTAGATGAAAAGATGGATATTCAATGAAATAGGGAACTCTCAATCATTGCTGATAAACTAAACAGAAAATTTGCCCTTTAAATACAAGGCTCAAAAAAATATACAAAGGTAAACAGGAAAGAAAACAGCAACATGTTATATAATTCACAATTAGGTGCGTGTTTTTTTCCAAGCCCAACAAGAACGGGATGGGCATGCTGGGTTCTTGCCCAGAAAAGCAGAAAATAGCAGAATTAAGACCCATAGTGGAAACAAGGTCCTGGCTACACCAGAAGAACTGACAAGAAGCCAGTAGCTTTGGCACTTAGTGAGAATGAAACATAGCCCACTGCTCATTTCCACCCCTTTTATCCCCACAACTTTCCCTTGGCTGCCTGAGGAAACCTCTCTCCAACTATTTTTCTTCCTGTTTTCCCTCTGACAAGTGGGGAGAAAAAACAGACTTATCCGCTTCCCCATCTCCTGCAAGCCTTATTGTGTAACCAATTATAACTTGTAAATTCCTGTGTTTTTATGCTATTTGATAATGCTATTAAAGACCATGACCAATTAACTATCATTTGTGTCCAAATCCATAATTGAATAACTTGGGATTGTGAGGTGGGAAGCTAATCCAAAAGGAGAATACATTTTCCTAGCTTCGGAAAGGGAGTGGCAAAGATGAAGGCAAAGGGAGAAAAAGCTTTCTGCATTTGGGTCAATGTGACAAATTCATACACTAGCTGATGAACTCCGTGAGAAACTTAGCAAGGAAAAGAGCTTGTCAACAGATGACAGAGGAGTTGGTGAGGTTGCATCCTCCCCCTTCCCTAGCCACCCCACCACTTAGCACATGTTGCTTTGCACCTATCCTTGTCTGGAATTAAATGACATCTTTCACACACCCACGATTTCTGAAACACACACCGCCCGGCCGTTATACAAACATGATCTCATAAAAACCAACCAGGTGACCCAAATGTTATGGTGTGTGGAAAGAAAAGGAGTAGAAACTAAATGGTCCTTGAATGTGATATTGTAAAGCACATTTATTTTGGTGACTGCATCCATTAAAGGATAAGTTGTCCAGTGTTTACTGTCTTTACAATTGTTCCACACCTGAATAACAGCAACCTTTGGTGTTGTTGCTTCCTATTGGATTTTTCTTTCTAAATAAATTTTTATTGATGACACATGTTCTTTTATATCACTAAAATTTCTCCCAGTATTCTTTTCCCTCTGAGAGAGTCATCCCATATAGCAACAATAAAAAAAATTTTAGGGACAAGAAAAAAGAAAAGAAAGAGGGAGGGGAAAAAAGCATAATTGATCAATACATCAAAAAATCTGAAGAAAAAAAAAGTTAAGGACTTACTACTTTAGAAAGTAGTGGGCTGTGGATATCTTATATCTCTTTCAAGCCATGCTTGTCCTTTACCTTTTTGCAGCAGTCGCTTTAGATTGTGTATTTGTGCAGTTATTCTTTACCTCTCTAATATTGGAGTCATTGTGTGTGCTGTTTTCCTGGCTCTGTTCAGTTCCTTCTGCATCAGTTCAGGTGGGTCATTCCATGTTTTTCTATATTGATTGTATTTGTCATTTCCTACAGCACAGTAATGAGCAGTCAGATAAAACTGTTGGGTTAGAGGCATTTTCCCGAGTTAAAACTGACCAATAAGATCCTAAGCAAGTCACTTAACTCTGTTTCCCTCAGTTTCTCTGATGGCAAAATGGGGATTATAACAGTATCTCCCTTGCATGGTTGTTATGAGGATTAAATATGTGCCCACACTTACGTGCTTAATAAATGCTTATCCCTTTTCTTCCTTTTAGGATCTGTCACTATGAGACATAGGGCAGGGAGGTGATGCAGAAGCTAGACCCAAGTTCAAAGCCAGCCTCAGAAACACACTAGTTGTGTGACCCTGGGAAAGTCACTTAATCCTGTTTGCCTCAGTTTCCTCCTATGTAAAATGAGCTGGAAAAGGAAATGCCTAACCCTCCAGTATCTCTGCCAAGAACCTCAAATTAGGGTCACAGTGAATTGGACACAACTGAGACACATTCATGATCCACAATTTGTTTAGCCATTTATTTCCCAATTGATGGGACTTTGATTCTAATTCTTTGTCCATACAAAAAAGTACTGCTATAAATATTTTGGTGTGTGTGGGGTGACCTTCTTGGGGTATAAATCGTCTAACTGCAACTGTTTCACTGCCACAGATGACTCTCTTAAGATGTAAAGTTACATTCATACTTCCATGGAGAAGGAAAGAAAATTATGGAATTTTAAAACTTGCTTGGATTTCAGAAATGTTTTGGTCTGGCTCTGCCTGAGGGTTGTTATTGAGCCTGTTAGCTTGAAGGAGACACCTCCAGATGGAGAGATGATGGACTCAATGGTGATTGAGGCTTTTTTTTTTTTTTTTTTAACATAGCCAATACAGTAATTTGTTTTGCTTGACTATACATGTTTGTTGGGTTTTGTTTTGTTTTGTTTTTGTTTTCTAGGGGTGGGAGGAAAGGAGGTAAGATACAAAAGTTAGAAAAGTTTGCAAATTTGAAAATGTAATAAAATTGAATAAAAAATGCAACAAAGAAAGTGGAAAGATAATCAAACATTTCTAGGGAAGAAAATAAAGATCCTGCCTGATAGGAAAGAGGGAGAGAGAGACAGAGACAGAGAGAAAGAGAGAGAGACAGGGACAGCGAGACAGAGAGAGACAGACAGAGAGAGAGAGAGAGAGAGAGAGAGAGAGAGAGAGAGAGAGGAAGGAAGAAAAAAGAGAAAGAGAAAAGAAAAGAGGGAGGGAAGAAGGAAAGAAGCAAGGAAGGGAGAGAAGAAGAAAAAAAATAGAAAGGAAGGAAGGATGGGTGGAAGGAAAGAAGAAAGGAAGGAAAAAAAGAAAAGGAAGGAAAGAAGGAAAATAGTTAAGTATTTGGATTGATTGCCAGATGGATAGATAAATAGACAAATAGAAAGAATTTATTAAGTGCTGACTGCGTGCTAAGTGCTATGCTAAGTGCTAAGGATAAAAATTAAAGTAAACAAGACGGGGGTGGGGGTAGGGGGGGGGACAGGGGGGGAAATAGTACTTGGGAGGAGAAAGTAAGTGAGAAAGTGGCATTGTAGATATTGAGGGACAGCCTTTGAGGTAAAAAGTAGTCAGCTTGCTATGGTACCACCTTCTCAATTGCAACCTTAACTTAAACAATGCTTACCTCACAACAACTGTGAAAGACAAGATAAACCCAATTTGCAAATAAGGAAACAAATCCAGAGTGCAAGTGGCTGGCCTGGAGTCACAAAGATATGGTCAGTGACAGCTGGGAATCAAGTCTAGGTTTTCTGATTGCCTCATTCAGCATCCGTTCTTTCTACTAGGTGATACTTCCTTTTCAATCTGCATCTGCATTCGCATCTGTATCCTTCCAGGCTCTTTTCTTGGAAAGAATCTCTTATAAACTAGTGATGAGCCAAATTGAGCAGCCCTGTGAAAAGAAATCTGCAAGAAGAGAAACAGGATGGGAGAATGGGATTTCCCTAACAACTGAAATTGGAAGTTGGAGTGGGCACTACTTTCTTGGGGAAAGAGAAGCAAGGGAACCCTTCTGCTGTGGGATACCTGAGAGGAAGAACCCATAGAACCCAGAGCAGAGGTCCCAAGGGATGATGGCAGATTTTTGGCTTTCCTCCAACCTTTAAGCCCTGTCCCAAGAGAAAGTTATCCCATCCTATTGTTACTGTTTGCCCTTCATTCTCGGAGAGGACCATGACATCAGGAAGGTAATACTGTGACACACAAGTGAGTCAGATTTATATGAGGGAGGGTGGGCAAGATCACCTGCCTCACTTTCCCCTCCAGAACCATCTGGGTCCAATGGTAAGATATAGATCAGGATGCACTGAATGCAGTGGGAGACTTGGGCTTTTTTAAGCTAAGGTCTTCAATAGCCTTCATCCAGGCAGCAAAGCTACACAGAAAGAGCCCTGGGATTCTAGTTTGCTGGGAGATTTCGGCCAAGTCATTTACCTTCTTCAAATCTTAGTCTCTTCATCCATAAAAGAATGGTAATCATATTCATTTTACCTACTTCATAAAATTGTAAGAAAACAGTATGATATAATGGAAAGGGCATATTAGATCAGGAAAATGGACAATTGTATTCTTGTCTCCAGCTCTACCCTCTCCCTTGTCTATCTCAGAGATTGCCATGAGAATGATGAGTTAATGTGTGTACTAGTGCTTTGTAATAAAGACTGACACTGCAAGAGGATTGTAGTCATGAATGGACATAGTTACCTACTATGTAGCAGCTAGGTGACACAATTAGAGCTCAGGAAGACTGCCTCAAACCCTAACTCTCTGCCTCAGTTCCTTCATCTGTAAAAATGGACAGGAGTAGGAAATGGCAAACCACTAAGGTATCTTTGCCAAGATCAAAGTCAATAAGACTTAGACATGACTGAAAATGACTAACTAGCCCCAACAAAATGAGAAAAGACTTGAGGGACTAGAGATAAAAGATGAGAACAGTTCTGTATGAAAGTATTTTGAAGAGTATAGGGGGCAGCAAGATGTGCAGTGGAAAAAGCACTGGCCCTCAAGTCAGGAAATCTGAGTTCAATTCCACCCTGGGTGCTTAACACTATGTCACCCTGAGCAAAACACTTAACCCCAATTGCCTAAGAAAAGAAAAAAATCATAAAGCACTATGAAAAATTAGCATCTTTTCTAAATTAAATGTTTTATTAAAAACAACACTGAACATCAATATAACCAACTAAAGAAACTATTTACATTTAAATTAACTCATTTCAAGGAATAAAATATCAGCGATTTTTCAGTAAGGCAGTTTAATTTTATGTTTGAAAACAAGCAATGTTCCTTAAGCTTTTCTTTGATATGTAAGTTAACCCCTTGATGTTGATCTCTGTTAGAAAGCACTCGAGCCCAATCCAGACAGCCGTTTTGCCAACTCAGCAGGTTGTCTTGGTTCCTAGTCTTAGAGCATCTGCTTCCTCTGTCACTGGAGAAAGCAAATGCATTTTCCATTATTCCAGGCAAGCTTGAGAGAACCGGTTTTGGCTGGACTATTTTTGCAGCCTTTTAAGTGCTATTCATATGCTCCCAGTGACAAATCAACTAGTGAGACAATTTGGACCTAAAGTCTGGAGACCAGACGATCATCCATTAGTTCCATTAGCTGCTAAGGCCAGATGCTCTCCGAAGCTCAGAAGCCCCTGTTCAGCCACTGATCCAGGGCCTCTTCCTGTTGAAGGAGCTTATACATATAATGGGGTCATTCTTCAAAAGAGCCCATTTAAGGGACTATTGGGACACTTGCCACACCTTGGGTGCTGCAGTATTCTGATAATGGGGGGAAAGATTCTTACATAGAAACATTTCTTACTTTTTCCCTTTGGTGGTTGTGGAGGAGGCTAAAAAATAGAGCCTCATTTTTAAAATTATTTTTTTTTATTGAACAAAAATCAATGTTTTCTTCCTACTACTGCCTACTGCCATCAGTGGGTGGGGATATAAAAGAAAATAAAAACACTTATAGCAAATATGTATAGAGAAACAAAATAAATTCCACACTCGCCATATGTAGAAAAAAGACATATTCTCATTCTTCCCCCTGAATCCATCACTTCACTGTCAGGAGATGGGCAGCATGCTTCATCATTTCATCCATGGCAAACTGGAGCCCCAAAGCTGGAGCCCCATTTGCACTATCTTGCAGAGTACATCAGAGCTTTGTGGAGGAAACACTTGTTTCTTTTGAGTGTTATTCTGTTCCGTTCAACTCAATATTGATCATTCAAGCCTGTTATGCACAGTGCCTGTTTTCCAAAAGGATGGAAAGTACCCTGAAGAACTGTTGTTGTTCAGTCATTCAATAGTGTCCAACTCTACATGACCCCATGGTCCAACGAGTTTTCCTGGCAAAGATACTGGAGTTGTTTTCCATGTCCTTCTCCAGCTCATTTTACCCATGTAGGTTAAGTGACTTGCCCTGAATCACACAACTATTAAGTGTCTAAGGACACATTTGAACTCAGATCGTCCTGACTCCAGGCCCAGTGTTTTATCCACTGTACCACCTTGTTGCCTCAAACCAAGATGAATGAGACATAGTTATAATCCAGCACTTAGCACAGTACCTGACACATGATAGGGCTTAATAAACATTTGACGACCCTCAACGGGCTAGTAGAATAGCTAAAGACAAGGACACATAAATAATATGAGATAGAATGAGATGTACTGGGAGAGACAAAACACTTACAAGGTTTTCAGGGGGTGGGGAAGGAATTTATGGTTTCTAAGGTCCCTTCCCAGCTCCAATTCTATGATTCTGTGAACATTTTATTGTAAAGGTCAAGGAGGATTCATGGGTGAAGTAATATGTGATCCCCAGGAGGAGGAGCATCCCAAAGCAAAATTATAGAGAAGACAAAGCACAACAGTGGGACTCATCCCCTTTATTGCTTTCTCTAAGAAAGTAACCCTTTCCTATTGTATCCTATTGATTGTTCCCACCAGTATTTCAGTTAGTATAATTAAATAACAGGAATATTTTCATATGCATACAGCATACCTTTTTAATTAGAGCTTTTTATTTTCAAAATATATACATGAATAATTTCCAACATTCATCCTTGCAAAACCTTGTGTCCCAAATTTTTCTCCCTCCCTTCTTCTCACCTCCTTCCCTAGACCACAAATGAGCCAATATATGTTAAATATGTACAATTCTTTTATACATATTTCCACTTATTATGCTGCACAAGAAAAATCAGATTAAAAAGAAAACTTGAGAAAATAAAATTTAAGCAAAAAACAAAAAAAGTAAAAATGCTATATTGTGAACCAAACTTAGTTCCCACAGTTTTCTCTCTGCGTGCAAATGGCTCTCTTCATCACAAGATCATTGGAACTAGTCTGAATCATCTAATTGTTGAAGAGAATCATGTACATCAGAATTGATCATCATATAATCTTCTTGTTGCCATATACAATGATTTCCTGGTTCTGCTCATTTCACTCAGCATCAGTTCATGTAAGTCTCTCCAGATCTCTCTGAGATCATCCTGCTGGTCATTTCTTACAGAACAATAATATTTCATAACATTCACATACCATAACTTATTCAGCCATTCTCTATATGATGGGCATCCATTCAGTTTCCAGTTTCTTGCTACTACAAAGAACACTACCACAAACATTTTTGCACATACGGGTCCTTTTCCCTCCTTCAAGATCCCTTTAGGATATAAGCCCAGTGATAACACTTGCACAGTTTGATAACTCTTTGGGTATAGTTCCAAATTGCTCTCCAGAATGGTTGGATCTGTTCACAATTCCACCAACAATGTATCAGTGTCCCAGTTTTCCACATCCCATCCAATATTCATCTTTATCAATTTTTTTCTGTCATCTTAGCCAATCTGAGTGGTATCTCAGAGTTGTCTTTAATTTGCATTGCTCCGATCAACAGTGATTTAGAGCACCTTTTCATATGATTAGAAATGATTTTAATTTCTTCATCTGAAAATTGCCTTTGACCATTTATCAATTTGAGAATGGCTTGAATTCTTATAAGTTTTACATATAGCATATTTTCTATGCAAATGTAACACAAAGACAAAGCACAGCTGATGCAATGGAGAGAATTGCCCATGAGAAACTGAATAACCACGTGCAACAAATAAAATGAAATGAAAAAGTAATAGAAACAAGATTGAAAGCAAAAATCAAACTGAAAATTCAATTGAGAAAGGAAATAAAGTAGCATAAAAAGGAATCAAAAATATACTTCAAAGGAAACAAAAATGTAAATTGTGTATCAAAAAAATTCAACAATCAAGAAGACTTCCTGAAGAAAGCAAAGCCAGTAAATGTAATCATAAACTCAAAGCATCAAAGGAAAAAATGAAATAACATAAGAGTATTTTTTAAAATCAAAATCAAGATTTTTATAGTGCAGGCTTCTTCAAGGCTTAGTGCAGTTATGTTGTAAAATTAGATTTTAAAAAGAAAGAAGGAATGAAAACAATATATAGATTCTAAATAAAATGTTTAAGAAAAATCCCAAGAGGAAGGAAGGAATGAACTAAGGAAGAAAGGAACAAAGGAAGGAAAGTGTTCAATTCTTTCTTAGTTCAGATAAGAATGAAGTTCATGAGAGGCATATGTCCTCATCCCCTTTACCATGTTTGCATAGCCTTCTGCTTCAGGCCAATTATGAGAAACACTAAGTTTCTCCCTTTTCTTCATTTCCCTCTGTGAATTCTTTCTCCCCATTTTTTTCCTTTCTTAAAACCAACAAAACAGAGGAAAGTCATGTTCGAGATCTGTGTTTATCTTTCTTCTCAGTGTAATTCTTTGAGGACAGGGGATAGAGTTCTTTTTCCTAGTTTTCTCTCATCTCCTTTAATTACATTTCAAAGATTTCTCATTGGAAATGCTGATACTTTAAAATACTTTATTTTATTAAATGGGCCTTTCCCCTCTCCCTGAATTATGTTAAGTTTCACAGAGTAAGTTATTTATGACTGTAAGTCATTTTTCTTTTGTCTTTTGAGCTGTATTCCAAGATTACCTCTCCTTTATAATAATTGCAGCATAGCCTTATATGTAATCCTGACTGATTCCTTAAACACTCTAAATCAGGGGTCCTCAAACTTTTTAAATAGGGGGCCAATTCACTGTCCCTCAGACTGCTGGAGGGCTGGACTATAGTAAAACAAAAACTTTGTTTTGTGGGCCTTTAAATAAACTTCATATCCCTGGGTGAGGAGGATAAACGTCCTTAGCTGCCGCATTTGGCCCATGGGCCATAGTTTGAGGACCCCTGTTAATGATTGTAGTATTTCTTTGATCTGGAAACTTTGGATTTTGGCTATAACATTCTGAGTGGTTTCCAATTTATAGTTTCTTTCGAGAAGTAACTGACACAGTCTTTTTTATTTTCACTTTGCCTTTGGTTTGAACAGATCTGAACAGTTTTATTATTTCTTGAGATATGGTATCCATGTCTTTTGTTTAGTCATGCTTTTCAGGTAATTTGATTTTGCTAAATGTTTTCTCCTTAACCTATTTTGCACATTATTTGTTTCTAATGATAAATAATTCATATTTTTTTCCAATCTTTTAGTCTTTTGGCTTTATTCTAATATTTATTATTATCTCATAGAATCACTGAATTTTGTGCTCCATTCTATTTTTCAGGGAATTGACTATTTCAAGATTGTTTTCCACCTTCTGTTCTAAGTTTTTCATTTTCCTGATCTTATCCCTATTCAGTCTGGCTGCTGCTAAAGCTGCCTTCCTATTTCTCCACCCTTTTCTGCAGCTCTAGTCCAACATAGGGGAATTCAGTTCCAGATCTGGGAGCATGCCCCATACTCTGTTGCAATCACTGGCCTCTGCCTTGTTCTCCTGATGACCCAGTACATGTGTTGGTCTCATTCCTGATTCTGTCTCCTTTTCCTTGCCCAATCACCAAAGAGAAGCTGGCTTTGTACCCTGCTGGAATCTTGACAGCCCACAATGTGATATTAGAAACCACTGGTGGTTTCATGCCTTCTGGAGAGCCCCAAGACACCTCTTTCTCCGGCTCATGATCCTTTGGAAAAAATCACCAAATTACTGTAGAGATCACACTAGTTTCAGGTCTCTTTGTAGGCAGTTTCCCCTGTTTCCCTGGGCAGACCCCTACTGGCAGCTGGCTCTGTCCCCTGCTGTGGCCCTGGCCACATGCACCCACAGGCCTGAACTCCCTGCCTGGGACTGATCCATGTATAAGTCCTTGCACAATGACCTACCAGGATATGAGACCGTTTTTGTTCTTTGCTGTTGCTCCAAAAGACTAGGGCCAAGTTCCCACTGACTTCAGGGCTTGTTTACCAGACAATACACAGGCTTCCTGTTCCCCTCATGCATCTTGTGCTGCCCTGAACTGTATTCATTGGTGTTTTCCTTTGGTTTTATTGATCCTCAGTACTGATATTGGCAGCCTTTTAAATCTTAGCTGATGAATTTCTTAAGGGAGCTTGGTTCAGCACTAACCTTTCACACCGCCTACTTTATAGGAATGATGGGCTGAGCTTTGTGGGAAGATAAAGAATCTGAAGGGCAATAATAAGGGTTGAATATATTCCTGTCTGGCCAGGGCTTCAGCTCATTACAAATCAGAATCAATGCAGAGAGCCAAGGAAGGAATGTTGAATCTGTAGTCCCGTTTGGCTGGAATATGACCCCAGACATTTACTAGCTATGTGATCTTAGGCAAGTCAATTAACCTGTTTGCCTCAGTTTCCTTAACTGTAAAATGGGGGTGATAAAGACATAGTTATTATGAAAATTGAATGAGATATTTGTAAAATGCTTAGAACACAGCAGATATTTAATAAATGCTTGCTCCCTCCCCCCTAAGCACAAGGTGACCAAAAGTTTTAAGCAGGTGACAGATATGTCTTTAAAGTTTGCCAAATAATTCACATACTTCATCTTATTTAGGCTTCATTGTGAGGCAGGTCCTACGATATTTTTAAAACCCTGTTTTGTGGATGAGAAAACAAAGGATGAAAGAGATTAAATCCCCAAATAGCAAATATCTGAGATAGAATCTTACCTTGCAGAGTTTATAGCCTAGAAGAGTAATTTGTCCCCTTGGAAGACAAAAAGAATACAAGAAGAGTATATTCAAGAGGTGGAAAAAAACATTGTATTTATGGAAGAGGCAAAGGAAGATAATAATGATTAATTGAGGCCTCCTAAAAATAAAAAAATAGGAAAAAAAATTTAAAAAAAAAAGAAACTTAAAAAACCCCAAGATAATGGAAAGATTTGCCATTTTCTTAAGACAAACAAGGTTAGGTGACTTGCTCAGAGTCTCACAGCTAGGAAATATCTGAGGCCAGCTTTGACCTCAGGAAGATGAGTTTTTCTAACCCCCAGTCTGGCACTATCTACTGGGCCACCTAACTGCCTAATATCCTTTCACTTCAATATAATTTTGAAAAAAACACATTGATTCAATCTCACGTTGGATGCTGTAAGGACAACAGAAGCAGAAGATAGGGTTTTCTGTTTCTGTGAGTTTAACTATGTTTCTGGAAAAAGGAAGACATCCAATGAAGCAGTTGAAGACAACTTGGGGTGAGACTGTTGGACCTGAAATCGGGAAGAATTGAGTTCAAATTCTGCTTCTCATACTAGTTGTGCTACCACAAGCAAGTCAATTAACCTGTCTGCCTCAGTTTCCTAAACTTCAAAATGGAGATAATAGTCACAGATTGTAAAAATCGGAAGTGTTAGAGGCCCAGGCACAGAAGGAATCTGCTCTACAACTTGAGCCCAAATGAGATAACTGTTTTGTAGTGAGGATGAAAGGGTTTGCAAGAGCCATCTTATGTAGAATGCTCCAAGTTGCTTCAAAGCCTGCTTTATGCCTCGTGTGACCTTTGAGATTATCATCATCATCATCATCACCACCATTACCATCAAATATTTATATAGTGCTTGCTATATGCTGGACAATGTGTTAAGCACTTTAACAAATATTGAGCAAGAGTCCCTTTATTGATGTTGGAGGCATAAGGGAATATCTAAAAGGAAACAATTCCTCCCTCGGCCCTCTCTTCCTTTCTAGTATTCCATTATATGAGGTCTGTTTTGAGCTGGGATTAGTGTAGTCTTCTGTTATTCCTGACTCTTGACTTCATGTAGAAACAGAGATTTGCCATTTAAAGTGAGCAAGGGGGAACCTGAGTTTGTGTCTGTCCTTTTCTGATCTTTGCTGAAAGATCTCCCAGGTAGATGAGTTCAGCCTTGGAGGCAACCTTGTGAGTTGTAAAGATCTGGAGATCCTAGATGCCCTGAGTTTGGAATTACATATTGTCAAGGGAGGATACTTTAGTTCCTTTGGAGATAATTGTCACAAAGAAGATGGCCATTCACCAGCAGAGCAGGCACTTAACAGAATTTGCTTGGTTAGGGCAGAACTGAAATGAAATGTAACACGCCTAATTAGCAGTCCTGCAAATTGCTTTATATTCTGATGGGCTTTGATTGTCAGTCTCCCAGGAGATTATAACAGGAATTATAACTCACTGAATCTTGTTTTAAATATCTGTTAAGGCTGCTCTGTGAATCTAGAATGCATAGCATTTCTGTAGTATGTTGGAATAAATTATTATTCCATACCTGATTCATTTTGTGCTGAAAACCCTGTTACTGTTCCCTTTTGAGAAACTCTGGATATGAGCCATAATCTAAGCTATAAGTGAATTTCTAAGCACCCGCTTTGTGCTGAAGTTGAAGCTAAAGCAGCTAGGGAGTATAAGAGGGAGAGCCATTCCTGCCTATCTTACTCCTCTCCTTAAAGACCAGTCATTCTCTCCAGGTCTGCAGACCACTTGTTTGGGTACAGAGCAGTAATGACACGAAGTGCCCTAGTCCCTGTAGACCCAACATTGGCTCTTTATTATTAAATGATATGCAATGTAGCTGCTTTACAAACTTTAAGGATATATGATTCTTCTCAGAAATTCCCTTATTCAAGGTAATCCCAATAAACTTTGGTTCAAAAACCCCATCTACATCCAGAGAGAGATCTATGGAGACTGACTATGGATCAACACACACGATTTTCCCTTTTTTTTTTTTTCTTTCTCATGGGTTTTTCCTTTTATTCTGATTTTTCTTTCCCAATCCAATTCATATGGAAATATGTAAAAGTGATTGTATATAATCTAAAAAAATCATTTTTTCCCAAGTATATGACTGCTAGCTATTATTGAGAAATATTGAGAAAATTTCGACACATACTATAACTGGATCCCAAATTTAGCAACAGTAAATTCTATAGGGAATCAGTGAGCCGGGGGTAGGTAGCCAAGCACGGAAGGCTTGAATTAAGCCTTGAAGGAAAGAGATCTGAATAGGGGAGAAGATGTGAGGACACATAGAGCAAGGTGATCATCTTAAGTAGAAAAGCGGCACTCAGGTGGAGCCAGCCGGTGCTCTGCACTTGTGCAGCTGTCCCGCCTGCAGCCCAGAGCCTGGTCCAGCGCCCCGGCCAACCTGGTACCCACCCCGGGAAGCATCCTTCTGGACCCCGTTCTCCCCCCGCTTTTTCCCCTCTGTGTTTTTTGGGACCGAGAAGGCCCTCGACTTCCCACCGAGCGGAGGGGAGAAAGGAAAGCAGAGGGAGCTTGGTCCTGGGTGCAACCTAAAAGCTCTCGCTCCCAGCCGCCGGGAACCGGCACTGCGGCAGGAGGCTCAATTCCCTCTGTCGCAGGAGAGAACTTACTCCCAGGGTCCGCAGCCTTCTGCCGCCTCCTAGCGGAGCGCGTGCACCTCGCCCCACAACAGCCCAGGGGCCGGCCCGAGCGCTCGAGCGCCCTGCCCATATTCCAGCCAAGCTGGCTGGTGCTCTAGCCAAAAAAAGAGAAAGAAAAAAAAATATATCAAAAGCTACTCAGTTCTGGACGCCGTCCCGGGGAGGGAAGAGGAAAGAAGCCAGCGAGGCTGGCTGGCTGGTAGTAGCTCAAAGTTGAACTTTCCTGGAACTTTTGTCTCCCATCCACCCACCACCAGCCCGAGGGGTAGAAGGAAAGGAAAGAGAAAAACAAAGAAAGTTAAAGAGAGAAAAAGAAAGTAATAAAGAGAAAGGAAGGGAGGGAGGGAAAAAGGAAGGAAGAAAAAAGAGAAGAGGAAAAAAAAGGAAGGAAGGAAGGAAGAAAAGAAAAAGAGAACGAGTCTCAGTCCCAAGAACCTCTCCAGACTGAGTCCACTTCTTAGGAGCAAAAAGAAGCCAAGATCCTATCCATACTGGGGCACCCCTGGAAGGAAGGGTGTGTACACTCCCAGTTTCCCCTGCGCTCCATCCCCTCTGTCTAGAGCCTTCACCTATTGCGTATCACCCTCCCCTTTAACCCCCTGCGCCTACCTAACATATTACCCCCTCGCCCTTTGGAACCTTGCCTCTGTTCCCCTCTGGCATCATCACCTCCCTTTACCCCAGAATCCATTTCCTTCGGTTCTCCCCCATCCCTGCCTAGGTTGTTTGAGTGAACTGACAGCATCAGTAGGGCAAAGAAACAGACCCTGCCTTGGACGGAAAATGGGACTCAGTTTCCCCTCGCAGGGCACCGGAGGTCGGACTGAAAAAGGAGCCAGTAAATTAGAGCCAAGGAAAAGGAAAGCCACAATTCCCGGGAGCCAGGTCCCCGTCAAGCCCAGCCCTGCCCCCCCTTCCCCGCCCCGCATTTACCAGTCCGAGGCGGCCAGCCCCAGCTTGACGCACAGATGCTGAGAGGGCGTGGCGGCTGCCCTTGACTCTCTCTATAAAAGAGGCGGCGCCGGCGGAGGAAAGCAGAGTCGAGCCTTCTTTGCTTGGAATCTGATTCCAACCGATCCTGACTAGCCTCTGCCTCCGCGCCCCTCTCCGCATCTGGTGTCCGGGCACCTGCCGGTCTTAGCCATCCTAAGTCCTTCACTTTCTCTCTTCCCTTCCCGTCTCCTCCTGCCACAAATGAAATTGGCGGCGATGATCAAGAAGATGTGCCCCAGCGAGTCGGAGCTGAACATCCCGGCCAAAAACTGCTACCGGATGGTCATCCTGGGTTCTTCCAAGGTGGGCAAGACGGCCATCGTGTCTCGCTTCCTAACGGGCCGCTTCGAGGACACTTACACGCCCACGATCGAGGACTTCCACCGAAAGTTCTACTCCATCCGCGGAGAAGTCTATCAGCTGGACATCCTTGACACTTCGGGCAATCACCCCTTCCCGGCTATTCGGCGCCTCTCCATTCTCACAGGTACGCGGGGGCTGGTGACTCCCTCACCAGACAGGCAGCACCCCTACTCCCTTACGTAAGCCACTGTCTTGTCCTGCCCTGCCCTTTCCGCCAGGAGCAGCGGGCAGATCTCTGAGTCTAAACTCAGTTCGCCCTTCCCCAAAGCCAAAACTATTCTCCAAAACTTGGCTCTGAGGATGTTCAGTTTTCTTGGAAGTTAGGCTTCTGCTCGCCTTTCCTTCCCTTCCCTTCTGCCCCTATAAAGTCTGTGACCTTCTGTCGCTGTCACCCCAGAGTTCTGAGTACCTCGCCGAGTACCTCGCCGCGCCCCGCGCCCCCGCCCCATCTCCCAGCTCAGTTAGAGTTGTTGCTGGCTTGTTCAGTAGACTGACCGTTTTTGTGTCTTTCTTCCCTTCTTTCCAGGAGATGTCTTTATCCTAGTCTTCAGCTTGGATAACCGAGACTCCTTTGAAGAGGTGCAGCGCCTTAAGCAGCAGATTCTAGACACGAAGTCTTGCCTGAAGAACAAGACGAAGGAGAACATTGAAGTGCCCCTGGTGATCTGTGGCAACAAAGGGGATAGGGATTTTTACCGAGAAGTGGAGCCCAGGGAGATAGAACAACTGGTTGGAGACGACCCTCAGCGCTGTGCCTATTTTGAAATCTCTGCAAAGAAGAACAGCAGCCTGGACCAGATGTTCCAGGCCCTCTTCACCATGGCCAAACTGCCCAGTGAAATGAGCCCAGACCTTCACCGAAAAGTCTCAATCCAGTACTGTGACATATTGCACAAGAAAGCTCTGAAGAACAAGAAACTCTTGAAAGAGGGTAGTGGAGGTGGGTCAGGAGAGGCCTTTGGTATCGTGGCACCCTTTGCCCGAAGGCCCAGTATCCACAGTGACCTTATGTACATCCGGGAGAAAGCCATTGGGGGTAGCCAGGCCAAGGACAAAGAGCGCTGTGTCATCAGCTAGGAGTCACCCACTCCTTTTACTAAGCTAATAACTAAAACAAAGAAGATTTTTTTTGTTTAAGGAAAAAATAAAGATGTTCTGGCTGACCCTTCCCCCAGTGGCATGGGCTCCAGGCTAGCATCTGACCTCCAAGTCAGCTTCCCTGGGGGTACTTACTATCTGACCTTCCCCACCCTGTATGATGGGATCACAGTGGACTATGGGTGCTCTTCCTTTGGAGCACTTGAAACTCGAGAGAAGGAAAGAAATGACTTAAACTAGAAAGCCCCAACCAAGCCATGGTGGGGAAGGGGGAATGTCCATTACAGGACGATCTAAGGAAAGGACAGAAATTCAAATGGGGTAGGGGTAGTGGTCTGGAAATGTGCAACTTGTCATCTGTTTTGCCAGAATACAAAAAAAAGAGAGGCATTTTCTAATATAAGACAACTGAACTGCCACAAGATCCTCTGGCAAGATCCTCTCCCTCTGGTATCAAAGCTGGGATGTGGTTGAGGGTCAAAAACCCAGGCAATCCAACAAAAGCTAACTGTGTTTACATGTGTTTCAGTGGAAAAAAGGAAAAAAACTTGCACTTTATAGTAGATATGCTGTCATGGACATGAACAAAATCTTTTTTTTTTTAAGTGTTTATACTGTGTGTGAAAATGTTATGGTTATTATTTTTTTTAAGTAAAATAAAAGTCATTAAAAATGAAAAACTTGCTTTGCCTTTTTCTTTTTCTTTCTTTTTTAAAATGAGGGGGTAGGGAAGTAGAGGGAACAGTTTTCCACAGCTGTGGAATTTAAATCTGGAGCCAGTGTTATGACTTTTGCCAAAACTTTGCTATAAAGTTTTGGCACTCTGAAAATAACATCAGCGTTTTTAATAAAAAGAAAACTGCCCTCAAAAAAGCTGCAGATTATAATACAAGGGCAAAAACTGCTTCAAGGAATCAGAAGTGATACAAGGCCTTTCTATTTATGTTAACATTTCCATATGTAAGACCATAGAAAGTGCTAGGGAAAATGAAAGGATTTTAAGATTCTTATAATCAAACAACTATTTTTCCCTGTCCCTTTAAATTTCATCTCTATCTCCTATTTATTTTAAGTTAAATGGTCTTATCAAAGGAAAGGGATTTTCTTATTTCTTAAATTCACTTTCAAACGATTCCAAGTAAGCATTTAGTATGCTGTGAGTGTAGTTCTCAGTGCCAATTACTAATTGTATAATCTTGGATAAGGTACTCAAGCTCCCTAGGCCTCCATTTCCCCCTCAGGTGAATTGAAGGGACGCATTAAATAACCTCTCCAAAATTGCTTCCAGCTTTAAATTCTATGATCTTAACATTTTCCAATATCATTCTTTCCTTTCTGAGTTTTTGTGGTTCCAAAACTACATGTTGGGCCGAGTTTGTTTCTTTGGTTCTCGTGACGGGGCAAAGACAACTTTGTTTTGGACAAAGTAGAAATGGAAATAAGTTCACAAAGACACAGATGATTCAACAAGTATTTAATGAGCCCAAAGTTTTCAAGCAAATGAGAAGCAAAAATGTTAAAGACCTTCTGTATATGAAATGGTATTTTTACCTATGCAAAAATCATAAAGTTATGGTAGGATACAGAGGAACAATTATAAAGGAGGTTTCAGGTTAGCCACTAGGCTGCTACTATCTGACAAATACTACTATATTAATAATAGGAGTGTATTGGTAAATGTGTAACAATTAGCTCTCAAGAAACTTTTCATCTACATTACTGACATTTTTCCAACACTTAGATAATCACTAATATAGAATATTAACAAAGCAGTTAAGAAATCCTAATTTTTTTCACATTTACCAATTTTGAGGTGTAAAAATCTCAAGTTTAATAACATCACTGTGCCCTTTCCCATGTGAGGTTTTTATAGGAACACACACACACACACACACACACACACATACACATAAACCAACACTATTAAGGTCTCTGCAATTATTTCACAAAACCTTGAGGGAAAAAAAAGAGGGGGTGGGATAGGGGGGACAGGGACAGGGCAGGGAAGGAGGGAGGGAGAGAGACAGAGAGAGAGAGAGAAATGGAGGGAGGGAGGGAGGGAGGGAGAGAGGCCAACTATAACAAAACTTTTGAAACATTAATTACATGCTTTAAAAAGTCACCAATACCAGGCATTTTTAATTAACCCCAGAAATAGGTATTCACAGATATAGATAATAAAATTAAGTGGTATCCTGATATAGCCAGCTCAAGCAAGCCTATATTTGAACCTGACATAGATCTCATTTCAGAGCATTCAGTCAGAGCCTTAGATTAGGCCCACAAACTATTTACTATAAAATATCTAGGAAATTGTGGATTTGGTTGAGAAGTGTTATGTGACATGGAGGATAGAGGCTGCTGCAGAGCCAGCCTCTGACATACACTATGTGACCCAGGGCTCATCATTTAACCATGTGGTACCCTGGCACCCTTGGTGTGTAAGACTCAATTTCAGAAAAGATTTTGCTGTGTCCTGGCAGAGGATGCTTTCTGAACCAAGTGTTTACCTACAGCAATGAAATCACAGGTCCAGTTCTTCTATCAATCCCTAAAGGATCTGGTCAGTGATAGGTCACAAAGGAAGAACCAGAATAAATAATCTTTGCTTCTCCCAACAACCCAGTTAAATTCAGTTTCCTGTTCTGTAGAAATCAGTCAACAACCATTGCCCTACACTACACTGCCCCTTGCTGCTTTATTATACCAGACATATTCTAGCTACTGTGGGTGAGCTTTTGGTTCCCAAGTATAGAAAAAAATAGATGATTGAAGTTCAATTTGCTAAAGACAAGAACTCAGACTTATCCACTTCTAAGAAGATTTCAAAGAATACTTCTCAGCAAGCAATAAGCACACAGCAGCAGAATCCCAAACTCTTGCCCTAAATAATATTTACATGTTTGTCTCTAAGAGGCAGGGAAGCAACTTCAATGCCAATTTAATGGCCAAGGAAGTTGGTACAAAGCTGATAAATCAGAGGAAAAACAGGCAAAATGTGAAGGCACTTGACATATATTTGAAAAATAAAACCAAATGTGTAACTACTGTGCCTGAGCATATTCTTAGGACTTCCTACCAAAGATGGGAGTAATCAAAATTGCCATTTAGATGAGCCTTTCAATGAAATGTGTTGATTAATCATCATAGAAGACCAGCAAAAACATTATTTTTTCCCCAGCATAACGATCTGATCTGTACATCAATGGGGGCAGGGCCAGGGAGAGGGTTTGTGCTCACCCAAAATATCCTTTTGCTTTTGCTGTACAGAACCACCTGCTCTCTCCATCCCAAAGGATAATTAGAGCTGATTTGGGCATCCTGGCATAATTGTTTACTCTGGCACTAAAGTGTGGCCAAATGTGCTAATTGAAGACAGCAGGGAACACTCTAACTGAGTAGCAAGAATTTGTAGGCATAGCAAGACCTGGATGGCACGAGGGCTTCAGAAGCTACCTCACAGGTTCAATGACTGACACCCCCATTAATGCTGCTATCTTCACTGGCTCAAACATAAAAAACAAACAAACAAACAAACAAAAAAACCCCAACAAGCTATTTAGGGCTCTGGCACTGCCAGGAACAAAAAATAAATTCTCCCTGTGATGCCTCTCTGCATTCAAAATTATGTTCATTCTCACAGAGCCACCCATTAATCACATTAAACCCAAGCAGCGTGAAGAGTAATTTGGCCAATTAATTCTATTCGAAAGTTTAGTGAAACTTCCATAAGTAGGAACAGTATGTACCTCGTACACACTGAACACAACCAAGGGAAAAGGAGTGTGGGATAGGAGGAGAAAGTAAAGAACACCCTCTTTCCCACTGTGTCCTTCAGTGCTGCTGTCAGAACAAGAAAATGTGACAGATGGTTACTTCCCAGGAAGCAGCCATACAGTTGCAGCCCCCATGAAAATATACTGCTCACTTCCATTAGTAAGCCTTTAATTCACACCAGAAAATGCTTGTATGCCTGCCTCCAACCAGCCACAGTGACCTAACCACTGAGTACAGCCAACAAAGAAGTATGAAAAGAGCTGCTCTAGAGAACGAATAGCTGGGGTCCATACAGAACCACACCAGAGGGGCAGGGGAGGGAAGAAAATGTGTAATCTTGCTTTTCTGGTTCAGTTTTTTAATTACTTTTGTCATTATAACATGCCTGCTTTATTCTTTGGGGATTTCAAACATACAGAGACTCTTATATTTTTGCAAAAGTTCATTTTTAGTTCTGACTTGTTCCCGCAGACTCTGCAGCTGCTGCTGTTGCTGTTCTGGACTCGAACTGATACCGGGCATAGTGTTAATCACTTTTCGCATCTCCTGGAACTTGGTCTTGAGAGCTGTCAACTCCTGGTGCATATCAACACTGTCTTTGTCCATACTGCAAAAGGCAGAAACCAAAGGTTAGCCTTGATGGCTGTGAACAAGAATATATTGTGTTTACAATAGTATGTGGGGGTGACTTAAATACTGCTTAAATAAAACCAACTGATAGATGGCAAAGTTAGGTAAAATATAGAATTAGCTTCAATTTAAAACAATCCTCCTGGATACCAATATCTCCCCCTTTATGCTCCCATCAATCACGACCTAAGTTGGTAGCTTTGAGTAGACAGAAGAAGTCAGAAGAAAGAAATGTGGCAGTTGAAACAGTAAGATTTTGCTAAATATGTAAGGAGAGGGATGTTAGGAGTCAGAGAGAACATTAAGATTACAAGAGCAGAAGAATACAAGAACGGTTGCACCTTCCACAGAAATAGGCCACCTTCTTAGCAAACATCTTACCAGAAAGACTCAGATACTATATCAGGGCAGTTCCAATAATTCCCCACTTTACTCCTCGGCCATCTCTAACCAGCTGCCTACCCACTGAACACGTAACTGGCAGTCTTCTCGCCATCCTCCTTTTCCAATTGTAGAATCATAATTAAATCAACATTGCCATTACTATTGCCCTATGGTGCACTTAGCACACCTTTTACTTTACAAACAACATTATCCTCTTGTGACCAGCATTTGTCTTTAAGTACTTTTGTCTCTCCCTCCCGTCCCGCCCCCAACAGAATGTAAGTTTCTTTTTTTTCTTTATTAAAGCTTTTTATTTTTCAAAACTATGCATGATAATTCTTCAACATTTAACCCTTGCAGAACCTTGTGTTCTAATTTCCCCCTCCTTTCTCCCCACCTACCCCTCCAACATGGCAAGTAGTCCAATATATGCTAAACATGGTAGAAAAAATATATGTTAAATCCAATATATACAGAATATAAGTTTCTAAGGACAGGGGCAGTCCCCCCACTCCATATCCCACCCCTGTGGTTAACATAGTGTTTGGCACAGAGTAAGTGATTAATAAATGCTTTTTCATCATTTATTCAAACTTGGAAGAAGAATGGGTTTGGGGAAAAAAATATGAGTTTTTGTGTTGGATATGTTGAATTTGAGTTATCTTCAGATCATTCAGTGTGAAATGACACCATATCGAAGCTGGATACATAGATAATAATATTAGTAATAACAGTGTTTGTTTACATAGAACTTAAGGTGTGTAAAGTACTTTACAAATATCATCTCATTTGATCCTTACAACAAAGTAGGCACTTTTATCAACTCTATTACCAATGAAGAAACTAAGACTAAGTGATTTACTTAGGTCACATATCTAATGTCTAAAGCTGGATTTAAGCTCAGGTCTTCCTGATTTCCAGGAACCGCTCTTAACTCTTAACTGCTTATTATCTGTATTGAGGTGATAATGCAACCTATGGGAGTTGATGAAGCTACAAAGTGAAAAAGAATAAAGAAAAAGTCCACCACAAAGCTCTGTGGAATATCCACAATTGAAAGGAGGGAGGGGCAATGATTTGAGTGATGAGCCAAATAGCAGAGCAGAACTAGAATTATATAGCATTTTAAGCTTTGCAAAGTCCTTTACATGTTATCTTATCTCAAATAGACTGGCAAGTGATCAGAAAGGTAGGAAAAAAAATCAGGAGAGTAATATCACATAAACCTAGAGAGAAGAAAGTATTCAGAAGGAAATCATGGTCAGCAATGTCAAATAAAGAACAGAAGTTTAAAAAAAAAGTGAGGGCTGAGAAAAGATTATCATATTCAGCAATAAGAGAAATCATGGGCTTCTATACTGTCTTTATTACCACTCACCTAAATCAATGTAGCTGCCTTACAAGCTGCTCATATGCATTAAGGGAAAAAAAAAAAAAAAAAAAAAAAGAATGTGTGGATAAGGTTTTAAAAACAAGCAGCTGATTCAATGAAAACTAAGTTAATTCAATAAGCTGTTCTAAAATTAGGCCATTGAGGCAGAAAAGGGGAAAATTTGTCAATGATCACTTTTTAAAATAAATTTTCTTTCCTAGTGGGGACATTTCAGACCAGATGGTGCTAATTCATTTTATTATTCATTTTTGCTGAGCTTACGCAGGAAGGGTAGTTTTTTTCCGAAGGTAACGTATTACTTCCCTTTAAGTCAAATAACTGCCACTAACTACTAATTAACTACTTATCGATTGTCTATATCAGTACGAGAACAGGACTTTTATTTTAGGAATCAAGAGTCATCTAACATCTACCTTCAATCTGTTGTACTCAATTTAAATAACCAACCAATGGTACATCTTATTCTAGATTCCAGGAAAAAGTAACTGGTGTTCTTGAAAATTACAAGTAATTTTGAAGATAGCCAAGAGAATTTTAAACATTTTTTTTTTTTTTTAAGAAGTAAGCTCAACCCAGATCCACAAGGGAATTCAATTTAACCCTGCTAACTACACATCATTATCATTTGTTCAGTACCATTCAGTCATTTACTTGGTGTCTGACTCTTCATGACCCCATAAAGGGTTTTCTTGGCAAAGATAGTGGAGTGGTTTGCCATTTCCTTCACCAGTGGATTAAGGCAAACAAAGATTAAGTCAGTTATTTAGGGTTACATAACTAGTGACTATCTGAGACTGGATTTGAACTCTGGTCTTCTCAACTTCAGGCCCAGCATTCTATCTACTGAACCATGTAGTCATTTAGTTAAGACTAAAAAATAATTACAGGAAGGCTGTCTAGTGTGACCTAACAACAAAAGATTTAACTAAAATTAGTCTCCTTCTTAGTCCAAGGTTTGAAAATATAAATAAATGGCTAAATTTAGTACTAACTTGACTACTAATTACATATAAAGACACTCATATATTCCTAAATTCCCAAGTCTCCAAGGGTACCGGATTTCTTAGGCCACAATAATGCTTCAAAGAAAGCAAAACAGGTCTAAAGATAAGAACAATCAATATGAAACTGTTTTATAAAGAGAGGAGCTGAACTGAAAGGAGGTCAGACAGTGTGTAGAGAAGGGTTCCCCTCCACTGAAATCAGCTCCAATTGGCAGAGTATTTCTATAGAGCCAAAACGGCACAGAGCTCTTAGGGTGAGGAAAATACTATATTCAGGAAATGCCTCACACTCAGTGGGGTCCCTTCTCAGCTAGGACTACTTTGAAACATTCAAATAGACTCCAAAAAAAAAAAAAAAAAGCCTTTCATACAACTCCCAATCCTCAAAAATGAACAAAAGCAGCAGGCTTTAAATGGGCCTGGGCTTTTGTGTTCAAGATTAGTCATAACCCTATCTTCAGATAAAAAAGATTAGTAGAACATATGAGGGTCAAGAAGAATAGGAAGAATAAAATAAGGCCAAAATCAAGAGCATCTCAGAATCATCCCAATATGCTCCAAAAAGAAGATAGAAAATATAGCTAGTCATTTGACAATTAGAATTGCATTTGTTCTTTTTAGGAGAGTCTTTTTTCATTCTGTAGTAGAAAGAAACTAAAATGATTGTATACTTGGAAAATGCTAGGGAATGAGCAAAAATATTGATTGAGACAATAACTTTAGAAAACTTGAAAGCTACAAAATAAATCCTCAAAATCAATTGCATTTATTAAAATATTTGATATCCAAGAAACAGAAAATATGTGTGTATAAACCAAAAGTCATTCCCTAATAGGTAATAGATTGATAAATGATCAAAGGATATGAATAACAATTCTCAAAAAAGTGTAAACTATTAACAACCAGAAATATTCTAGATCACTAATAATAAAGGAAAATGCAAATCAAACAACCCTACAGTTTCACTTCACACCCTGGACATTGGTAAAGATGACAAAATATAGCAAATAACCCATATTTAGAAGGGTTATGGGAAGAAAGGCAAATTGATACATTATTCGTGAAGCTGTGAATTCGTACAACCATTTTGGAAAACAACTTAGAATTATGCAAATAAAGTGACTAAAATGACCATGCCTTTTGACCCAGAAATTCCACTACTGTATTTATACCCCAAGAAGCCACTGACAAGAAAAAAGTCTCCAACATACCAAAATATTTATAGCAGCCTTTTTTGTGATAACAGAACATTGAAAACAAATGTGACAAAATTATAAAAAAACAAGCATGTTTTAAAAAAAGAGATATGAGAAAGGCCTTCTAATTTTACCCTTTACATAAAATATTTCCAGACTTTTCCCCAAATATTAATTAGTTATACTGATTTTTTTTCTTTTTTCTTTTGTCCTACAAATACTATTTATTATATAGAATGGTAGCATAGGAGGAGAAATGGAAGGACACTTAGGAAAACCATCATCATATAAAAAACAAAAAAAACAATAAAAAATTACTTAAAAAAAGAAACTGGGTCAATTTTTTATGAATATAATATAAACATGTAACATCACTAAAATCCAGAATTTTGGTATATCATAAGGTTCAGGCAGTGATATTCAAGAATTGTTAAAATCAGCAAAATACTTCAAGACAAAAAATTTTATTCTTAGCAAGATCCAAATTAAAGGAAAATAAAGTCTTTATAAAAGTCACTTGATAGTTCTCTCAAATGATAGTCATGTACATAATTTTCTAGTCACTCACTTTATTAGAAACTGGCTGAAGAATAGACAATGGCCAATAACAGGATATTTCTGGAGTACTGGGAAGCCAACAAGCCCCTAATGGGCAAAAAGTTGTCAACTACATCAGAATGACCTAATGAACTCCATTCCGTATTTCTTGCAACAATCTCATACCTGGTCATTCATCTTAAAAGGTTAGTATGTGAAACAATAAGTAAGCAACATCATGTTCCAAAAACCCAAATCTTATTAAGATATTTCTGACCCATCCTAACTATACCCAGATTAATTTTAAACCATTTGCTTAAGTAGACATTGGACCCAACTGATAAATGGTAAAAAGATATGAACAGATAGTTTTTAGAAGAAATTAAAACTATCTAGTCATATGAAGAAATGCTCTGAATCATTACTGATTAAAGAAATGCAAATTAAAACAACTCTGTGGTTCAACTTCATACCTATCTGATTAGCTAAGGTGAAAGAAAAAGAAAATGCTAAATGTTGAAAAGGATTTGGGAAACTGGGACACTAATGCACTGTTGGAACTGATCCAACCATTCTGAAGTATAATTTGGAATGACACCCAAAAGACTATAAAACTGCACACACCTCTTTTGATTCAACAATACCACTACTGACTTGTGGTCAGTAAAAGGACCACAAAGAGACAAAAGGGAAAAAGACCCACATGTACAAAAATGTTTATAGCAGCTCTTTTTGAGGTGACAAGGAACTGGAAATTGTGGGGAATGGCTCAACAAATTGTAGTATAAGAGTGTAATGGAATACTATTGTTCTATAAGAAATGATAAACTGGAAGATTTCAGAAAAATCTGGAAAGATTTATGTGAACTGGTGTTGAGTGAAATGAGCAGATAGTAATAGCAACATTGTATGATGATCAACTATGACAGACTTAGCTGCTCTTAGTAACACAATGATCCAAGACAATTCCAATAGACTTAGGATGGAAAATGCCATCCACATCCAGAGAAAGAACTGTGGATACAGGTCAAAGCATACTAAATTCACTTTTTTTTTTCTTTCTCATGTTTTTTCCCTTTTGTTCTGATTTTTCTTTCACAACATAACTAATACAGAAATATGTTTGACATGGTACTTCATGTATAACCTCTATCAGATTGCTTGCTGTTTTGGAGAGGGAGAGAGGGAGAAAATTTCGGAATTCAAAATCTTGTAAAAATGAATGCTGAAATGACATGATTCAAACTAATTCCAATTGTTCAGTGATGAAGAGAGCCATCTACCCTGAGAGAGGACAGTGAGAACTGAGTGTGGAACACAATATAGCATTCTCACTCTTTCTGTTGTTGGTTGCTTGCATTTTGTTTTCTTTCTCAGGTTTTTTTTTTCCTTCTTGAACCGATTTTTTTTTGTGTGTGCAGCAAGGTAACTGTATAAATATGTACACATATATTGCATTTAACATATATTTTAACATATTTAACATGTATTGGACTAACTGCCATTTAGGGATGGGGAAGGAGGGGAAAATTTGGAGCAGAAGGCTTTGCAAGGGTCTGAAAAATTATCCATGCATATTTTGTAAATGAAAAGCTTTAATAAAACAAAAAAAATGAATGTTGAAAACTATCTCCACATATAATTGGGAAAAAATAAAATAATATTAAATGGGGGGGAAAGAACATTGGAGTCCTTCTAGAAAAGGACAGTGGACAAGGTTTACTTTTTCTCCTGGCATTCTCAAAACCAGATCAAATCATTTCTGTGTGGCCCCCACCTTTCTAGGCACTTACATCAATCATGGTTAAAATAGCTTATTTTCATGACTGAGGTAAGTAATTCATTCTAAACAACATGGCAGGAAAACTGCAAGACAGTTTCAAAATTAGACATTTCAAAACTGGGATCTGATAAGAATTTGAGATAGTATCCAGGTTTTGAAAAACCAATTTAAACAATTTTAAAATGTACTTCTAAGGGGCAGCTAGTCGGTGCAGTGAATAGAGCATCAGCCCTGAAGTCAGAAGAACCTGAGTTCAAATTTGGTCTCAGACACTTAACGCTTTCTAGCTGTGTGACCCTGGGCAAGTCACTTAACCCCAATTGTCTCAGGGGAAAAAAATGTACGTCTAAATGGGCAAGAGTAATAAATAGTCAATATCAGAGTGGTTGTGGAATGATAAGAATATGCATGCATTATTGGTAGAGTTATTAATTGGGACAACTATTCTGGAAAACAATCTGGAATTATGTAGAAGTCCAAACCCTTAAGGATTCCATTGCTAGGCATATATTTGTCATTGACAAAAAGAAAGTATTTTTTATACACCATTTATTTATAATAGCACTTTTTGTGGTAACAAAAAACTGGAAACAAAGTAGATTTTTACTGACTAGAGAATAGTGACCCTAATTACAGTATGTGAATATAATGGATTCCTATTGTGCTATAGGACCCATCTTCTTAAACTATGGTTCATGATGATTTATTATCAGTAAATGTTTGATTTGTTTACCTATTTTATATATCTGGGATCACATAAAAATTTCTGAGGCAAAAAGGAGTAACAAGTGGAAAAAGTTAAGAAGTCCTGCTATAGAAAATGACAAAGATGATGAACACTAGACTTAGAATAACTGATGAAGCAAGCAAAGCCAGGAAACCAATATATACAGTAATTACAACAAAGAACAAATATCCACAAAACAATCAGAAAGAGATTGAAATTTTATAAAGCTTGACTTGAAAATTTGATAGGAAAAAAAAGATAGGAGAAGATACCTCTCATCCTGCTCTTTTGCCAAATTTGGGGCATCTACTTTTTAAGTTTTCATAGTAATTCCTGTTAAATTAATAAGTTCCCTCCCAAGACAGTTTGTTTTTAGATTTTATAAACTGCTGCGCAATTTTATTTCTAAGTCATGGCTTGTTCTATATAGATATCTATATCTATGTAGATATAGATATAAATATCTATATAGATATAGATATGTAGATATAGATATATCTATCTATCTATCTATCTATCTATCTATATATATATGTAAAATCTATTTCCAAATAGTTTTATAATTACTATTTTGTAGTATAGTTTAAGACCTAATCGTGCCAAGTCCATTTCCTTCCTATTGCTTTTATTAGGCTTTTTATTGTTTTTGACCTTTATTATGCCACCTGAATTTGTTATTATTGCTAACGAATAAAAACTATCATCACTCTTAGGTAATTTGATTAGCATTAAACACAAAGACAGAGGGAGCATTCATTGCATCCTTATGAGGCGTCAGGCATTGGACTATGCAGCAGAACTTAAATACAACAAGTGAACCAGTTTTTGCTTTCAAGGAACTTATAATTCGATAAAAGTGAGCCTGAAAGGGGAAGAAGGGCATGGGAACAGCGGAATTTGAATCTGTTGGCCAGAAAATGAAGTAGAGCCTGGATTCAAAGAAGATCAGCTAGAAGACCACCTGCCAGAGGCCAGGGTAATCCTGGAGAAAGAAAGTCTAAGTTTCAGATGGAAAGGAAGTAGGGAAAAGGGAAGAATAGAAGCAGCATTATTTGGAGCTGGTGGTTAGGAACATTTGCTTAATAAAGTACGAAATCTGTTAAATTATAGGAATAGCATTTTCATTTTTACCATGTTATTGTGGTCTAGTTATAATCATGGAATTCAATTGTTCAGGTTTTCTTTTGTTTGTTTAAAAATTGTTTTTTTTATTTTTTAGAAATTCCTTTTACCTTTCAGCACTGACAGAAAACTCTCTAGGATTATAAATTGAAAAGCATTTGCTATTCTTCATTTACAGAGGGAGTTTCCTACACCAGCAAAATCACAAGTCTTGACTTCTGACTTTATCAGGAAAAATTCAGTTATTTTTGCTTAACATAATTATATTCCTGGTCTTAGATACAATTTTGATCATTTTAAGGACATTCCTTTTATTTCTTTGCTTTTTCGGCTTTTTTAACACAAATGTATTTTGTAAAAAGGCCTTTTCTATAATTATTGACATTATTATTTTTCTTATATTATTTTTATATTTCTAGTTTTCCTACTGACTAGCTATTCCTGGTATAAATCCACCCTAATCATTGTGAATCATTTTGGAATACAATGATGTAACATTTTTGGTAATACTCTAAAAAATTTTGCATTGATATGCTTTAGTAATAACATTAGACTTAAATTTCTTTCTTTACTTTCTTTTCTTCTGGTTTGGGTGACCATATTTATCTCAAAGAGGGATTTTGATTGGATTTCTTCTTTGTTTTTGTAAATGATTGATCATAATATGGGAGTTGTTTGCTCATTAAATCCTTGACAGATTTTTTTTTTACTTCCCCTTTCTCCCCTGAGTTAATTTATGGTTTGTCAATTTCTCTTTCTGCTTCAGAAGATGGTGGGTTCCCTCTCATTTGATTTTCTCAAGCAAATGCAGGCTGATCATCTATCAGATAATTTATACAGAGAGTAGAAGTTGAACTAGATAGCTTCTGAGTCTCTTCCAACTTTGATAATTCTGTGACCTTATAATCGAAAGAATTATAGCTTCAGAACTACATTTTACAGACGAAGGAACAGAGATCAAGAAAATTTAAATGACAATCCAAATAATCCAGTATTCTCTAAAGAAATCACAGATAAACTAAACATGAATTTTTTCATTCATTCAACAAATATTTATTAAGCACCTGCTATATACAAAACACAATATTATACAGAATGGGATACATAGCGTTGGTTATCTTGCTATATAGGAGATAACAAATACCTATTAGTAAAAATATTTACAATACAAGAAATTACATGCAATAAAAAACTCAAAGTTTGAAGTTATTTATATAATCAAAACCCCTCATTTTACAAGTGAAGGCAATGAGTAAGAGATGTTAAATAAGTTGTCCAAAGTTATATAGCAATTTAACTGAGTTAGGAAATTCCATATCATCAGATTTGGGGGTCACATAATAACAAAAGTACAAAGGATGAAGGACCACTTTTAAGTTGTTTTGTTTTTTTAAAGCTATGTAAGTTTTATTGTTATTTTTTCTTGATTTTAACTTTCCATCCTATGCAAATGACTCTTAAACTTGCATGTATACCTTCAATCCTGTTGTCTACTTCTGTATTTCTTTTTTTTTTTAAATGTACATGTATTTATAGTTATCTTGCTGCAAAGAAGAAAGAAAATAAAGTGCAAGCAAATAACAACAAAGAGAGTGAGAATGCTATGTTGTGATCCACACTCAGTTCCCACAGGCCTCTCTCTGGATGTAAATGGCTTTCTTCAGCACTGAACAAGTGGGAGTGGTTTGAATCATCTCATTATTGAAGAGAGCCGCGTTCATCAGAAATGACTGTTGTATAGGCTTGTTGTGGCCATGTAAAATGGATCAAATAAGTTTTACACAAAATTCTGCCTCATTTTGTCATGTTTATGGATCCTGGTTTCTCAAAGGTTATGGGAAATTAAGTATAAGCATAAGTAGGTTTTCTATTCTGAAAAAATCTTTCAGTATAGTCTGTCTCAACAACAGTTCTGCTTTCCAAGCATCAGCTACTTAATGACAAAATTTTGGTTATAGAAAACTGCAAAACAAAGAAAAATGCCCTTTGTTCTTTTATTTCTATAATAGCAGTACTGTGTCAGAAAAAGGGACAGAGGAAGCACAATTTTTAGATCATTTATAAATTGTAACTTGGCTGTCAGTACTCTAAATGTGAGATCCTTGTGCAATGATCAGAGAACCGGTAAAAATGTCAATTTTTAAAACTGAACTTTTAAAAACTGCAATGACTATGGCATATTTCTAGAATAACTGAGTCTATTGATCTTAAACTTCCCATTATAAATAACAGAAAAATAAGAAAGAAGTTAAAATTAAATTAAAATATGCTTTTTCTAAGTCCTTTTTGAAGAAGCAAATAAAGGGATTGGCAGAATTGGTTTTATTGTGAGCCCAAAGAAAAGACACATTATTTCTGTTTATATTTGGCCATCTTATATAACAGTGCTCATGATCCTATTTGCAGAGGCCTCTGCAGAAATAACTGTAGTTTATGCACCAACATCTGCTGCAGAGGACAATGAACTGAGAAAGTCTACAAGGACTAGATAAAATTCTCCAGATAAACATCTTCAAGAACACTGAACAAAGCAACAAGATTATGTGACAACCAACTCTGATGGGCGTGGCTTTTTTTTTTTTTTAAAACAATGAGGTGATTCAGACTAATTCCAACAGACTTGTGATGGAGAGCCATCTGCATCCAGAAAGAGGATTGTGGGGAATGAAAGTGGATCACAACCTAGTATATTCACCTTTTTTATTATTTGCTTGCTCCGCCCCTTGTTTTTCCCCCATTTTCAATCTGATTTTTCTTGTGCAGCATAATAAATGTAGAAATATGTATAGAAGAATTACAAACATATATTGGAGAGGGATATGGGGGAAAGGAAGAGAAAAATTTGGAATTTTGGGAAAATAAAATGTAAGAGTGAATGCTAAAAACTATCTTTGTACGTATTTTGAAAATAAAAAGCTATTGTTAAAAAAAATTAACATTTTCAGATGACACTTACGGCCCTCAATGAAAAGATGGAAAAGGGGGAGGATGGCAAGAAATTTACTGGAAAAAATGAATTAAAAAAAAAAAAAAAACAAAGATGTGTGAGGGACTAATGACTTGTAAGCCACACAGAAGTCTAGGGGTAGGCATGGAATGAGTTCTATTATGAAACCTTGGATAAAACAACCAAATTGATTAGGTTACAGATTTATATGATTATTAGACATCATCAAGAAAGCCAGCGTAGAGGAGGTAATCATGTGAATTGGTCCTTGAGGGATGAATATAATTTTGACAGACTAAAATGGGATTGGAGGATACAATAGAGGAAATTGTAATAGCAGGAAATTTGACTGCTTATCTGCAGAAAAGAATAGAAAATTCCAACAGAATTTTAAAACTAGAAAGACTTAAAGATTTTCTACTTTTTCATTTTACAGAAAAAGAAACAGAGGTCCAGTGACGTTAAATCATTCTATTAGTAAATTATATACATGAGATTAGAATATAGGCCTTCTGTGCTCCCTACAAATACTATGAAGATGTCACTACTGGGTCTATATCTCAATACTGGGTCTGTATCATAAAGAGATCATAAAAGAGGGAAAAGGACCCATATGTACAAAAATGTTTGTATAACAGATTTATTTGTGGTGACAAGGAATTGGAAATAGAGTGGATGTCCAATAATTATGGAATGGCTGAATAAATTATGGTATATGAATGTAATGGAATATTATTGTTCTATAAGAAATGTGGAATAGGTTGACTTCAGAAAAGCCTGGAAAGACTTAATGAACTTAAAAAATGAGTGAAATTAGCATAACTGGGAGAACACTGTACAACAGTAAGATTATATTAGGATCAATTATGACAGACTTGGCTCTTCTCAGAAATACAGTGATCCAAAACAATACCAGTAGACTTTGGATGGAAAATACCATCTATATCCATAGGGAGAACTATAGAGACTGAAATATAGATGGAAGCACACTATTTTCTTTTTACTTCCAGTGAAACTGCAAGTTATATTTGCACGTGAGGTATGATGAAAGCAAATAAAGTATGTTATACAAAGAAACCAACTTGTTCCAGAATTACAAATATTCTATCATGGAGATAATACAATATAACATTTGTACATATTACAAAGTAGAATACATTTAATATTTAAGATATAGAAACACAAATGGTGGGAATTTTCATGATTTAACCTCAATAAAAATTGATGGGCTTGTTTTAACCCTACTCACTACCTTATTTTCTATCATCCCTTTCCCCCTTCTCTTACCTTTTTCTCTAGTGTTTCTAATGACAGACACAGTTCTTAAGAATTACAGTTATCATTTTCCCATCTAGAGATATAAACAATTTAACCTTTAAATAATATATAATTTTCCTGTTTACCTTGAGTCCTGTATTTGTGGATTAAGTTTTCTTTTTAGTTCTGTTTTTTTCCCAATAGGAATGATTGAAAGTCTCTTATTTCATTGAAACTGAATGATGATGCTAACTCTAGCTGGATATTTTGGTTATAATCCCAGGTCCGTTGTCTTGAAGAATATGGTATTCCAGTCCCTCCTATCCTTTATTGTAGAAGCTGCCAGGTCCTGGCAGTAATCCTAACTGTTGCTCCTTGGTATTTGAATTGTTTTCATTTGGCAGCTTGCAAAATTTTTTCCTTGAGGTAGAGTTCTAGAGTTTCGCCATAATATTCTTTGGGGTTTTCCTTGTGGGATCTCTTTCCAAAGGTGAGAGATGGTTTCTTTCAATAAGTAATTCCCCCTCTGTTTCGAGAATCCTGGGGCAGTTTTCCTTAATGGTGTCTTGAAGAATGCTATCCAGGTTCTTTTTTAAGTCATGGCCTTCAGATAGGTCAATTTTTTTTTAAACTGTCTCTTCTGTATCTATTTTCCAATGAGGTATTTCACATTTTCTTCCATTCCTTCATTTTTTTAGGTTGATTCTTACTGTCTCACAAAGTCATTAGCTTCCATTTGTCCTGTTCTAGTTTTCAATGTGTGATTTTCTTCAGTTAGTTTTTTTTTCTTTTTCCATTTGCTTAATTCTATTTTTTAAGGAATTGTTTTCTTCAATATTTTCCTTTCCTTTCCAAGCTAATGACTCTCTCATGCATATCTTTCATTTCCTTTCTCATTTTTTCTTCTACTTCTCTTATTTGCCTTTTAAAGTCTTTTATGAGCATTTCCAATCTTTAGGCTTGAGACCAATTTATATCACTCTGAGATTTCTTCTGTGCACATTTTGTCCTTGTCTGAGTTGTATTTTGCTCTGCCCTGCCACCATAATAGCTTTCTATGGTCAAAGTTCTTTTTTGTTTCATGCTCATTTTCTTTGCTTTTCTTTTGGTATTTCCCCCTTTTTACTTTTATGGTTGAACTCTGCTCAAAAGAGCAGTGCTCTTTTGATGGCGCTGTCTCAAGTTTCTTGTGCAGCTCTGAGCCTTGACTCTGAGTACAGAGGCCCCTTGTGGTTTGCAAGGGGTAGCTTTGCTGCTCTGTTCAGGAAACAGCCTGGTTTCCTAGAATTTGCCTTCTAAGCTGGGACTGGAAGCTGCCCCACTGATTTGCTCCTCTACTGAGCCAGGACTGAGGGTCTTAGTTGCTAATTTGCTGCGATTATGACCCTCTCACCTGTTTTCCTAGAATCTATCTGAGCTGGCCTGAACACCCTTTTCACTCCAGTGAGACTGACTTTTTTTGAAGTTTTTTCCAGTCTATCTTGAGTTGGAAAGTGGTTTCATTTTGTGGGACTTTCTTCAAAGGCTTGGTTTCGTGTGGTTTTCAAAGGAAACTGAAAGAGCTCAAGCACTTTTTTGGCTCCTGCCATTCTAGCTCCCAAAGCATACTATTTTCACCTCTTTTCCTTTTTTTTGCTTTTCCTTTCTCATGATTTTTCCACTATTCTAGTGTTTGTTTCACAACATAACTAATATAGAAATATGTTCAAAATGATTGTACATGTACAATCTCTATCAGATTGCTTGAGGAGGGAAGAGGGTAAGGGAGAGAGGGAGAAAAAATTTACAACTTAAAATCTTATAAAAATGAATGTTGAAAACTATTTTTATTATGTAATTAGAAAAATAAAATACTATGAGAAAGAAAAAGAAAAAGATTCTATGCAGCCTTTCCAGTCTAAGGACAGTAAAAAGAATAGAAAGAGGGGACTTGAATTCACAGTAAAAACAATTATAACAATAGATGTGGAAGCCTATACAAATATGCTACATTATATCTCATCTGATCCTTCCAATTCTAACTGCCAGAGAAGAAAACAAGAAAAGAGAAATTGAATAATTTGCCCAATGAGAGAGTAATGAACCTAGAATGCATTTGTGAGAATGGGGGGAGAGAAGGTTAATCAAAGAAGGAAAAAAAATGAATGAAACAAGACTATATGGAGAGAAGCTAGAACCCAAGAATGCAGAACTGAAAGAGCCTTAGAGATTACCTACTCTAACCCTTTCATTTTGTAAAAAAGGAAACTTGGGCTCAGAAGAAGGAAGTTATCCAATCATATATGGGTCTAGAAACTTTTAGGTCCTCTGTACAAACTCCTTCCAATACTCTAAACTGTCAGGGATTTGATAGTGAATCAAAAATCGGTACCAACTGTGTACAGATTAGATATTGCAAAGATGAAAAGATATAAGTTGGAAATGAGTTCATTCTCTTTCAATTCTGTGCTGGCAGATCATTCTGTTCCTCTTCTCATTAGTTTAATTAACATAAAATACTAAAAAAAAGGATTATTTTATTGGTCAATTCCAACATCTGTTTTAAGCTTCTGAAAGAGCATCAAGGACCCATGCCCAACTTTAGAAGTGAGGAATTTCTGATCCCCAAAGATCATACTAGGTCTTTAAGTCCTCATTATCCCCTAATCAGTACTTTCCCTCCAAAATTAACTTCCAGGGGCACCTAGATGGTGCAGTCCCTGGAGTCAGGAGGATCTGAGTTAAAATGTGGCCTCAAATATTTAACACTTACTAGCTGTGTGTCCCTGTTCAAGTCACTTAACTCCAACAACCTTGCCAAAAAAAAAAAAAAAAAGGAAATTATCTTCCAATGACAATCTCTACATCTTGTATATATAGTTTTTTGACATGCTGTCTCCTTCATCAGAATATGGGCTCTTTATAGGCAAGGACTATGGGTTTGTTTGCCTATTTTAGAATCTTTAGCCCTGGCACATAGGACCTGGCTTACAAAATAAACCCTTAATTAATTCAGCACAGTATTTGGCTTACACAATAAGCTCTCGATTGACTTAAGAACAGTGTCTGGTTGTGTGTTACACAGTAAACGATTAATGCATGCTGTTGCCTAAGCACAGTACCTGATTTATAGAGTAAGTGCCTAATAAATGCTTGATGGCTGTTAAAGGAGGGATTACTGATTTAGAACTAAAAGGAGTACCCATCTGCAGATAGAAAGAACCCTCCAAAGTCATCTAAATCCAACCCCTTCACTTCACAGAGGACACTCAGGTATAGGGGCAGGGCTGGACTCTGGAATTTGAATCCGGCGCTCTTTTCATTGGCGGGCAATGGAAACTGCCCGAGACAGGCAGAGCCACCATTGGTTGATCTCGTTCCTTTACCATGGCAACACGTACACCGTAACGATCCACATCCCCGGGGTACTCCACAAATGCACAGAACTTACTGGAGCAGCGAAGGGGCACGTCACCCCTAGGCAGTATTTCCTGGGAACGGGAAAGAAGGGGAAAGAGGAGACGAGGGAGGGGGAGGGGAGAAAGGGGAGGAGGAAAGGAGGGGCGCCCGCGCAGAGAGCACGTTACCATTTGATGACGTCATGAACCAAAGGCAGGAAAGAGTAGGTCTCCGCCTCCTTGAGGCCCGGGGGCGGAGGAGGCTGAAGAGCAACCGACGCCGTAGGCTGTGACTGCGACGGTTGTTGCTGCTGCGACGGCGGCGGCTGGGAAGCGGGCAAGGGCTTCTGTTCTTGCAACGGCGGATCCTGTGACTGCGACAACGTCTCCTCCGCTGGTCTCCCGGAGACTACTCCGACGGAGGCCATGGCCGTTGGGCCGGTGGACCCGGCGCTCCGTGAATTATCGCCGGGGCCTACACAGGAGTCGCTTCTTTTGCACGTCACTGGGCGCGCCGCACCGGGGCGAGCTGGGTACGGGAGAGGCCGCGAGCCACCGAGGAGTCCGCCACCCCGCCCCCTCCTGCGCTTTTTAGTGCGCATGTCAGGGGTGTGTGTGTCCGAGAGAAGGAGGAGCGAAGAATGACGAAAGAGAAGTGAGGTGGAACTAGGCGGAGGATGGAATTGACTGTTGCTAAGCAGCAGAATAAGCCTGTTAGCGACAGCCCTTCCCTTTTCACCAATCAAACATTCGAGTGCCTGCTCTGTGCCAGGCACTTTGCGGAGTGATTGACACACAAAAAAAGACAAGACAGTCCCTGCCCTCGAGAAGCTTGCAATTTAATGGGGGAAACATCATACAGACACAAAACAAGATATATACGGGATAAATAGGAAATAACAGAAGGAAAGCACTGGGAGTAAGAGGAGTTAGGGAAAGCTTCCCGTAGAAAGTGAGATTTTAGTTGGGATTTAAAGGTAGCCAGAGAGGCCAGGTGTGGGAACTGAGGAGGAATGGCATGGGAAACAGCCAGAGAAGGAGAGCTGGAATCGAGATGGAGTGTCGTGTTTTGGAAAATAAGATGTCAGAAGAGTGGAATAATAGGAAGGGCTTTGAATGCCAAATATCGCATTCACAAATGTGTACCTTGAGGCAATAGGAAGCCACGGGGGTTTCTTGGGGGGAGGGAATGGACCTTGTGGTTTAGGAAAATCATTCTAGCGGCTGAAAGGAGAATGGATTGGAGTGGGGAGACACACTAATTATCAAGGCGTAAGGTGATGCTCCCAAGATAGCAGCAGTGCCAGAGGGGAGAGGGGGGTATATTCTAGCGATGTTGCAAAGATGAAATTGACAGGACTCAGCAATAGCTTGGGCATGAGATAGTGAGGAAACCAGGAGGACGCCTAGGTTTCCATCCTGAGGGACTGGGAGGATGGTACTGCTATCTATAGTGATAAGGAAGATAAGAGGGGGGAAGGATTTAACGGGAGAGCTAATGGATTCTGTTTGGGGCATATTGAGTTAAGATGTCATCTAGTTCAAAATGTCTAAAAGGCAATTGGAGGTGTGAGATTAAAGGTCAGGAGAGAGGTTGGAGCAGGATAAGTAGATTTCAGAATTATCAGCCTGGAGATGGTAATTAAATTCATGTGATCTAATGAAATGACAAAGAAGTAAAATGGAGGGAGAAGAGGTTCCCAGAACAGAACCCTGAGGAAATACTGTGGTTAGAAGTATGATCTGGAAGAGTTAGTAAAGGAGTCAGATATGGCTTCATTTAAGGGTGTACTGATAAATATTTAAAAGACAGATTTTCCACAAAAAAAGAAAAAATCCATTATATTCACATTTTTAAATTTAATCAGTCTATCATGTTCATAGATCCAGACAATTAATAAAACAATAAATCACATTCTAATAGTTTATGCCTATTTCCAAGGTAGAAATGCTTCACATTAAAAGTTTAATTGGTTCTCAATAGTGTATTATTATATCCTGACCACCAGAAAACCTCCTAGATAGTGTTGGTACTGTGGTCCATTGGGTCACTAAGGGTTGGACATGATTGAACTGATATTCTTCTCTGAGAGATCTGCCAAAAATCTGCACAAGGTATATCCTTTGGAAGATCTGGACTCCTTCCCAAAGAAGTGGAGTTCTCCAAGAAGTGAGAGCTGGAGGCCACTGGTCTGAAGGTAGCAGTAGGGATAGGATTGGGAGACAATTTCCCTTAGGCTTGTGAGCCTAAAATTCCTTTCCATTCCTTTTCCCATATTAACATTCTTTCTGTCTGGCCTTCCCTCCACTCACTTTCGGTTTATGACTTCAAAACTAGATTGCAAATCTACCTCCAGGAAATAGTCTTAAGCACCTACTGCGTGTTAGATACTGTGTTATGTTCTTAGGACACAAATAGTAAAAGACAGTGCCTGCCCTCAAGGAGCTCATAGTCACAATTACATACTAGTTATATAAAGGATGAATTAGACATAAAAGGCATTATGATTAAGGATCTAGAAGATGAAATTTTAGTTGGAAATTTAAGAAAGTTAGGGAAATCAAGATGGGAAGATAAGGAAAGAGAACATTCCAAGCAGAGGGCACAAGTAGGGAAAATATATGGAGTCTGGAAATGGATTATCATCATTTTCAAAGAGCATCATGAAAGCTAGTGTCCCTGGATCTCGAATATGGAGAGTATAAGATGACTGGAAAGGTGAGAGACAGGTAAAGGAAGCAGTTCATTTCCACCAATATTTGTCTTCTACTTATTATAAACATAAAGCTCAGTGGATAGAGTATTGGGCTTGGGAATATATAATAAAGTGTATTATATATATGTAATAAAGTACTGGGCCAGGAAGACTTAATTCATCTAGCTTCAGACACTTCCTAATTGTGTGTCTCTCTTCTGTCAGTTTCCTCATCTGTAAAATTAGTTGGAGAATGAAATGGCAAATTACTCTGGTATCTTTGCCAGGAAAATCCCATGGATGATAACTGATGTGCTAGGGTCCATGAGGTCACTAAGAACTGGACACAACTAAACAAAAACTGTGAAGAATTTTTAGGCTCTGGGGATACAAAGTTGAGGAATACAAAGTCTTTGTCCTGAGGGAATATATAGATATATATGGATAGTCTACTGGGAGAAGGGGAAGTAAATGGCATAGTTTTCTATTTTTGAAACTAGTAATGACTTGAAGAGATCTTTTTATCCTCATTTGGCAGATGAGGAAATTGAGATCCAAACCATATATGTGGTAAAAAGAAGAACCAAGATTTGAATCCTAACTCTTATCAGTTCTTTCTCTGGCTGCAGATAGCATTTTCCTTCATAAGTCCTTCATAGTTAAAGTATTTCCCCATTTTATAGATGAGAAAACTGTTAGACATTCTCAGTGACTTGCCCAAAATCATGCAGCTAATTTCTAGAGATAGGAGTCTAAGTTAAATTGTCCTCGTTCCAAGCCCAGTATCCCATGCCAGAGTCTAAGCATCACTAGCTCCCAGTACTTAACTCTGCCTGATGGGTCCTAACTCTGCTCTCACTATATCAGATCAATTGTTTCCCAAACATCCCCTTCATCCCCTCCACACCCCTATGCTAAGAACTAAACACTTTCCCCCCATTCTCAGAGCCTAAGAATTGCCTCTGTCCTGGCATTGTCAATGTTGGTACCTAACTCTGTGCCCCTGTGCCAGGCTGAGTGTATCATCTTCTTCACCCTACACCCACCCCCATGCCTTAGAGAGATGTTCATATTAAGGTGATTTTGGGAAAAACACTTTCTTTACACTCTTTACACCTTGTAGGTTTACAACAAAACTTTTAACACTGTCTTTACAAATAGTAAGTGCTTAATAAACATTGAAGGAATGAATGAATCCAGTGCTTCTACCAATTCCCAAATGCTCTATAATTCTAAATACCACAATTATCCATCATTTGATTCAGAATGCAGTGTGATAGACATTAATCCAATGATACATACCCATTATTTTTTCTTTCCAAATATGTCAAAACTTATACACAAAAATGAGTTTCAGAGAATGCTCTAAATCATTATTGATCAGAGAAATGCAAATTCCTCCTTATGTATGCATGTATTATTTTATGTTCCCTTAGGACAAGGACTTTGTATTTCTCAACTTTGTTACCCCAGAGCCTAAAAGTTCTTCACACATAGTAAGTAGTTTTTGTTATTTAGTTGTGTCCAGTTCTTAGTGGACCATAGCATACCAATATTATCCATAGGGTTTTCCTGGCAAAGATACCAGAGTAATTTGCCGTTTCCTTCTCCAGCTAATTTTACAGATGAGGAAATTGGCACCAGCAGTGTCAAGTGCTTTGGTCAAGGACATACACAGGCCTAGTACTCTATCCACTGAGCCTTCTATATGTTTATAGTAAGTAGAAGATAAATAAATATTGGTGGACACAAACTGCTTCCTGCCCCTGCACCTCACCTTTCGGCACCCTTGAGACCTAGGGACACTAGCTTTTATGCTGCTCTTTGAAAAGGACCATTCACAGCAATAGTAGCAATGCTTTTCCTCTTATAGGCTCTCTAAAAATTTCCATTGTCCTTTTGTATCAAGATTGAATTGACATATCGAGACCATGCTCAGAGTTGCCATTTTTGGATACAGTTGACCATATGACAGCTTGAGCCCTCTTTCACACCCTGCATGAATATTGGCTGAGGAGCAGAAAAACCTAATAATTCATTGGAAGAGTAAAAAGGAACAGCTGCCCTTTACAGCCTTTCTGGCTGCAAATCATCTCAGTGCTATTTCAAACTGCTCATAGAGAATAGGGAAGGGATGATTTGCCCTAACACTTATTCTGTCCACTACATGATTGTGAGAACATAATATCAAAAGCACAGGTCTTGCCTAAGCAAGTCTAAGCCTGGGTTAGAGCTGTCTCTTTTATGTTTGTCCTTTCCTGATCTCAGGTGAAAAAATGTCTGCTTGTAGATGGACAAGTTAAGTCTTGGAAACAACTTTATGAATTTGAGAAATTCAGGGATCCTGAGTCTAATCAGGTTGAAGTGGAATAGCATCAAGGGAGCAGTCTCAATTACTCCAATGCTTTTGAAGAGAAGACTACAAATAAGAAGATTGGCCTAAGATTGGCCTTTTTGTTAGCAGATAATACAAAACTGAGATGAAAAGAAAAATGCAAAATTAGCAATCCTACAAATTGCTTTATGTTTTTTATAGGGTTTAACTATCAGATTATGTTTTGAGTTGTTACTGAATACTGTTTTTAAATTATTCCTTAATGATCATATATGTATCTTATATTTAGATATTGGTTTATAGGAATAAATTACAATCTATCCCGTGTCTCATTCACATTGTACATTGAATGTATCATTTCCTGTGGGAGAAACCCTTAGATATGAGCCATAATTTAAGTTACATGTACAGATGTACAGTATGGGGATTTAATAAGACAACAAATGGGAAAAGAGAACTTAATTCCTCCAATTAGAGGTAGATTCCCCCAGAACTAAATGTTTGTCTGCTGGATTCACAACAGAGAGTGGGCACAGTGCCTAGACTACTGTGGGCCAAGTAGTTGTTTTTGAAAGTTGGACTTTATCATCTCTACCAATCTGATGGCTATGAAAACGCCTCAGAATTGTTCTTATCTGCATATTTATTATTAGTGATTTAGATGATTTTTTCATGTGGTCATTAACTGCTCTTTCTTTTGAAAAATGCCCATTTGTGGAATTATCCTGAACAACTGAAAACAATTATAGAGCTATCTGGTTTTACAGATGAGATGATAAAATGACTTGTCCGAGGTTATGTCAGTAATAAGTCCCAGAGGCAAGATTTGGTCCCCAATCCTCAGTTTCCAGAGCAAGGACTCATTCTACTCTTTCATGTTATCACTGGGTTGGAATGCTTGCAAAGATTGCTACCTCCATTTGGTGAAGGAATGGTCATTCTGAAAAGCATATGTATAGTTCCCTGATATGAAAGGGAAAAGCCCTGAAATCCTGTGCTGTGAAGACAAATAGACTACTCCTATTACTAGTGGGCAATGGGCCACTTGTAAAGGAACAGAATATTCCTTTGACCATTTATCTATTGAGAAATGACTCTTGTTCTTATATAATTGTATCAATTCTCTAAATATCTTGGATATGAGACTGTTGTCAAGGAAATTTGCCTCAAAGATTTTTTCCTACTTAATTGCTTCTCTTCTAATTGCTTTAATCTTGTGCAACAGCTTTTATATTTTATGTAATAGAAATTGTTCATTTTATCTTTCACCACTATCTCTATTCCTTGTTTAGTTGAGAATTCTATCCTGGTCATATGTGGTATACACCATGTTGGTTTTATGTGGGTGATGAATTGTTTGATAAATATTGTTGGGAAGGAGTGGTTGGCCTATAGCATCCAACCATGACCATAATTCCTGTGTGAAAATCAGGACCTCTTCCTCCTCTTTCCTTTCCCCTTTCTCTTTCTCTCTCTTGGCCTCTCCAGAGACTCCATTCTATGTCTTTCATTCCCAGCTTCAGTGGTACGTGCAGAATGCACAAAGCTGGTCTTTTAAGGAGAGACACTAGGAGGCTCTTTATATGACTTACCATTTGAAGCTACAGATTGAACTATATTTTTAAAAAGAGTAAATTGTTCATAATAGACATCTTCAGTTTCACATTCAATTCTCCTTTTTTTGTTTAGTATGAATATGGAAATGTCATTTTATTCAGTGTTTAAATTTAGAATACTAATTTTTTTTTTAAAGAATGTGAGCTCCACACCCATTAGATTGGCTAAGATGACAAAAAAGGAAAAATGACACATGTTGGATACAATGTTCCTGTAGCTGAGAACCAGTTCAATTATTCTAGAAAGCAATTTGGAACTATGCTCAAAAATCTATTAAACTGCATTTTCTTTGACCCAATAATACAATTACTAAATTTATATCCCAAAAAGATCAAAGAAAGAAAGAAAAAGACTTATATATACAAAAAAGTTATCTATAGTTGCATTTTCTTATGAAGTCAAAGAATTAGAAACTGAGGGGATGCCCATCAACTGGGGGTGGGGTGGGAAAACAAGTCATGATATGTTAATTCAATAGAATGCTATTATACAGGTCTCAGACTCTGATCAAAATTCAGGTACAGCAGAACCAGATTAAAATATATTTGGGAAATGTTTAACAAAAAAGTAAAAATACATTTGTTGTTATTCAGTGATTTTTCAGTCATATCTAAGTCTTTGTGACCTATTTTAAGTATTCTTGGCAAAAACACAGGAATCAGTACTCCCAAGTTTTTCTGAAGCAGTCCCTTACATCTTACAGACTACTCTTTTCATATACCATTACATGATGTAATAGTTGGGTCTGATTCAGGCAGGTTCCACATTAGTTTAATTTGAGTATTAGAATGAAACAAGGCATTCATAGCTTGTTTAACAAATAACTAAAGTAAATATAGTCAGCTATAATGTAAAAAGAATAATTAGAATACTGCAACACTTAATTAAGACAGATGATACCTCCCTCACCTCCATATGGAAACTCATCTATCTAGTCATCAGGAATTTGCATGGCCTTGGCACCTTGAAAACAAGTCTGAAGGCTACAGTTCCAAATTCCATCTAGGTGGGTCTTTTTTTTTCCTTAGAGAATCAAGAAGCCAGTATATATAGCCAGCTAGAGACCATTAAGAAACTACTTCAAGGCTTAGTGCCTTGTACCAAAAAGTCTTGGATATACCTTTAAGAAGAAATAATTAGCTTAACTTATATGAAGCAATAGGTCTGGGGATCCCTTATAGACAGTGATCTTAGCACACAGAACAACAATGTTCCTTTGCTTTAAAATATCACTACTTATTCAATCATTCCTCAATTGATGGATATCCCCTGTCTTAGTTTATAATTCTTTGTTTAAAAAAATTGCCATAAATATTCTTGCATATATGAGTCCTTTTCTTCTCTTTGATTTCTTTGGAATATAGGCCACTTGGTATCACTGGGTCAAAGGATCAAAGTGATATTTTCTATATCATAGATATGTTCATATTATTCCCCTTCTCAATAAATTCCAAGGATTCCCTATTAACTCTAAGATCAAATATAAACTTTTCTATTTCTTTCATCTTTTGTTTTTATATCCCCTCCCCATGCTTCATACAACAAAGTGCATTAAAGATGGCTGTAGATTTTCTGAATGATTGGCATTTAAAAAAACTTTACAATCTGGTCCCAGGAATCTTTCCCAGGCTTATTACTATGTGGCACAGTGGATAGATCACTAGCCTTGGATTGAGGAAGACTCATGTTCATGAATTCAAATCTGATCTCAGAAGCTTTCTAACTCTGTGCCCATGAGAAAGTCATTTAACCCTATTTGCCTCGGTTTCCTTATCTGTAAAGTAAAGTAGAGAAAAAATGGCAAAGCACTTTGGTATCTTTGCCAAGAAATTCCCTAAAGGGGGTCAGCTACATTGAAACAACTTAACAATAAAACCTTTCCTACATTCTATGGTTCAAATTGTCCTCCTTGCCATTCCACATAGAGTGCACTCCATTTTCATTTCTATATTTTTGCACTAGTGTTTCCCCATGCCTAGAATGGATGCCCTCCACACCTTTGCATCTTAGCATCCCTAGTTTCTTTCAAGACTCAATGCAAATAGTACTTTCTATATGAGGTCTTTCCTGCTTCTTCTGTATGCTAATGCCCAACACACTCAATTATCTTGTATTTATTTGTTTATATCTATTACCTATTATATCTATATCTAATATCTATTATATACAAACTATCTCCTTAGATTAAAAAAAGTTCCTTGGTTGACAAAGATTATTTTACTTTGAGTCAGAATGTTTAGAACCCAATACAATGCTTGGCATATAGTAGGCATTTCATAAGTGTTTAATGACTAATAGATTGTCAGAGTCTCTCTTGAAATTTGTTATCCAGATTTATACTGTTTGACGATATCCATTGACTTATTTTTCTGGCATAAACCACTAAGAACCAAATATTACAATAGCACTTTGAAATTTGGTTATCAAGGGCATAATAAACAGTCTCTTATTGTCTTACTATCACAGATCTTAGACTGTAAGCAAGAGGGTTGCAGTACGATTAGAAGACTTTTAGTAAGCTTAATCAATTATTTTTATGGAGGATAAATCATAACCAAGGAGACTTGTTCATAACCACATATGCATAAAAAGAAAAGAATTTGGAACAAAAGATTGAGTTATAAGGTTATGTTTCTATCTTTGACAGGGGTTCTTAATCTTTTATGTTTGTGTTATGGAACATTTAGGCACCCTGATGATGCCTAAAGACCCTTTCTTAGAATGATATTTTTAAAAGCATAAAATAAAATAGATAGGATTGACAAGGAAACCAATTATATTGAAATACAGCTACCAAAAAAACCTCCACAAAATTCACAGATCCTTTTGTACTTCCTCTCACTTAATTGCATGAGAAAATCAATCAGGCTTTAGACCCAAATAATAATGATTTTTTTTTGAAAGGACAGTCCCTTGAAATAACTCCAAAGGGATACAACATGGCAATCAGAAATTAATTGTGAGGCACAAGTGATGAGATTAGTAATGGCAGTGCAGAGAGTTGTGGGAATCCCCTTCTGGTCGGCACAGGTCCTTCGTGAAAGAATTCACAAACCCAAACTATTAAGTGGCAAAAGGGGAAGTTTATTGGATGAGAAATCAGCTTTGCTAGGAAGACTGAATTCCAAGTGGCAAAGTTCTATTAGGGAAATGGAGGCTGGCACTGAGAAAAGAATGTCTTCACAGAGTCAAGTGTCCTGGCAGCTATGCCAAAGAGACAAAGCACACTATTTTGGACATTCTGCAAAGAATGAGTGAACAGAAACTTATTTTATGAGCAGATCTGGGGGCAATTTGACCTGATTGTCAGACTAGGATCTCCCAATTGAATGAAAATAGAGTTTCCTGAATGAGGATGTGACTCCCCAAAAGATCAATGGGAGTTGATTTGCCCTTGAGTGATACTGTTTATCTCAATCTGGGAGTATGTGCCTTCTTTCTAGACTCTTTGGAGCTTGGGAGACCCTGATCTCTCTTCTTTTACTGTAGAGGACTGAAACTCTTGAGTCAATGCACTTGAGGCTAACTACTGATTGGACAATATTCTATGGGTATATGCTTGGAAAATGGTCCTTCCTACTATCCTGTGCTGGCTCGATGATTGGTGTATACAGAGGATTGTAGGAGGGACTAGGGGGGTGGAGTAAGACTAGCTGGGGTCACTTTTTGTGGTGGATGAGGAAGAAGGAGGTTGCGGAGATCCTGCTTCCAATCCCTTCACTTCTACCCCTAAAGACCAAGAATAAAGACTAAGGACTTTTGCTTATCCTAGCTCTGGCTGATTCTGGGGTGTCTGGGGTGCAACGCGGTCGTCACATTTGGCGCCCGAGTGTGGGGCCCAAGGACCCCAACTTTACTAAAGAAGTCTCCGGTGACCAGGAAATAGGGTGAGTATTTTAATAGACAAACATGGAATTTACTTTGTTAAGGGCTAAAGTAGTAATCTTTTCTAGCTGCAATGGGGCAGATATTAGGAAAACATTCTCCCCCAGCCCCAGCCCCATGCCCACCCCTGTCCCAAGGGGGCTCTATAGAAAGTATACTTAAGTTGATCAAGGGACAAGGCTTAATTGTAACTTGGTTGCAGATTGCTAGACTCTTGGGTACATTAGAACGCATGTGCCCTTGGTTCTTAAAGAAAGAGGAGATAGAGCTAGATAATTGGAAGCTGGTAGGATAACAACTATGCAAATACTACAATGATAAAGGTCCTCATTCAATTTCCAAGGAAACATTCTATACATACAACATAATACAATTAGTCTTAAAGAATCCTGCAAGTTATAGAAAAAAAGAAAAATTCTATGAATGGCCAGATGAGGAATTGTGAGGAAAATGAGGACAAAGGAGGGATTAAAAGGGATATCACTGGAAGGCATGGGGAGTTAAATGAAGATGAAGGGCATGGTGAAGGATGTGGTGAAGGGAGTGGTGATTCTTGCTCTTACAAAGCAGCTTCAACCCCGCCTAAACCAGAACTGGTTCTTGACATGCCCCCATCAACTTCACCTTCTGGGATGGAGGGGGGAGGAGTAGTGGGAGGGGCAGTGACACCACCAGCACCTCCCCCCAAAAAATCACCCTCTCCTATGACTAGATTGCAAAAAGTAGTAGTTAAAGCCAGGGAAGAAGGGCAGAATTTAGGTGATTTGCAACTGGAAATGTATCCTGTGAGTCAACAGTTTAAACTCTTCAGGTCAAGAAAATAGAAGATATGTTCCTTTTGATATAGAAATCCTCAAAGACCTGAAAAAGGCTTGCACTCTTTATGGGGCTACATCAGCTTATGTTAAGATGTTATTGCAGAATTTGGCTTATGAAATCTTTTTTTTTTTTAATTTTTATTTAATAATTACTTTATATTGACAGAATCCATGCCAGGGTAATTTTTTTGGCTTATGAAATCTTAACCCCCTAGTGACTGGAAATCTATAGCAAGGACATGCTTAGAACCTGGAAAAACTTGTTGTGGTTTTCTGAATATAGTGAGCTCTGTAGGTTACAAGCCCAACAAAATAGTCATAGTGGAGTTAATCCTCCAATCACCTGTGACCAACTGACAGGGGTAGGTACTTATGCAGAAATTTCAGTACAGATTAATTACCCCTTAGCAGCATATGAGCAAATTGCAGCTGTTGCTATCAAAGCATGGGCTTCTCTCTTCAATGAAAATGACAAGGGTGAAGCCTTCACAAAAATAGCAAAAGAGCCAAATGAACCCTTTGCTGATTTTGTGGGATGTCTGCAGACTGCTGTCATATAAACTAATGGTGAAAATGCAGTAACAGACATTATGATAAGGCAACTTGCTAAAGAAAATGTTAATGAGGTTTGTAGAAGAATTATCCTAGGACTATACAAGGATGATCCTTTAGAGGAGCTCATAAGACATTGTGCCACAGTGAGCACAAATGCTTTTTATAGCCAGGCTATGATTCAGACTTCCCAAGATCCCAACATGGGAAGACTGGGTCCCTTTCGGCAAGAGATTTCCAGAGAGACTCGTCAATGTTTTCAATGTGGTAAAGTAAAGCATCTGAAAGCTCAATGTTGTCATAGAGACAGAGTGAGAAAACAGGGTGGGAGAACAAGACCCAATACTCTATGTCCAAAATACAACAGAGCTTCCATTGGGCCTCAAAATGTAGACTGATTCAGGGAAACGGGATGAGGGGCCCTGCCCCAGGGCCCAAGACAAAAAATACTTGGGGTATGATGACAACCGATGCTACACCCAGAGAGTGCCTAGAAGTCCCATACCCAGACATGACCAGTCAGCCAGGAAGTCATATGATGGGAGAAGGGGATTACACAGTCAACCAGCCAGGAAGCAACCTCATGGGAGAAAGGGATTACAGTTGGGGAGAATAGAGTTGTATGTAGCTGGGATAACTGAGATACCCCCTGGAGAGGTGAAATCTGTTCCTCTCCAGCCTATGGATCCCTTGCTTCCAGGCACAGTAGGCTTGAGCATTTCACCTCCTGAATGTACTTACAAACGAGTGTCCATCCATACACTGATGTGGGAAACTGGAGAATGTGTAGATAGTATCCCAGTCACTAATACAGGTAGACAATATGTGACTTATCACCCAGGAGAAGGAATAGCATCAGGTTTACTGATACAGACTCCTAATAAGCAATCGGGTGATAGTTGCCCAGATTTTGACTCCAAGCAACAAAATCCAGGAATATACTGGACAGCAACTGTGACAGCTGACCAACCTATGCTCACTATCTATATAAATGGCATACAATTAGAAGGATTGGTAGACACAGGTGCAGACTGTACAGTCATTAGAGGTACCAACTTGCCCAGTCACTTGCCAAAGATTAAGGCAGACACCTACATGTCTGGTGTAGGAGGATCAATAGCAGCTGAAGTTAGTGCTACCCCTTTGAGATGGACTTTTGAAGATGAAACAGAAATTTTTACTCCTTTTATAGTTGAAAAAATCCCCATCAATCTGTGGGGAAGAGACGTTTTACAACAATTAGCATTAAAAATGAGTACTTCGGTTTTTTAGACAGGGCTGCTGTTGAAGGCCTGCCTACACTTTCACTTGTTCCTATTCAATGGAAAACTGATACACCAGTGTGGACAGAACAGTGGCCCTTAGGTAGCAATAAAATTCAGGCCTTATTAGATGTAGTATAGGAGCAACTTGACCAAGGACACTTACAACCTTCTCTAAGTCCTTGGAATCCCCCAGTATTTGTTGTAAGAAAGAAATTTGGAAAATGGAGGATGTTGACTGATTTAAGAAAGGTAAATGAGCAGATGCAAACTATGGGAACTCTTCAGCCTGGGCTTCCATCTCCTACTCAGTTGCCTAGAGAATGACTGTGGGGAGAGTCATCACTAATAGCCTGTGTGTTATTGCTATGTGCTTAAGTAATACCTCCCATGCTGATGGGTTTGTGCATACCTGTTTCTTTCTTTTTTTTTTTTAAATAACTTTTTATTGACAGAACCTATGCCAGGGTAATTTTTTATAACATTATCCCTTGCACTCACTTCTGTTCTGATTTTTCCCCTCCCTCCCTCCACCTCCTCCCCCAGATGGCAAGCAGTCCTTTACATGTTAAATAGCATACCTATTTCTAATAAGAATGCAGTTATCCCAGCTGCATATAACTCTATTCTCCCCAACTGTAATTCTTTGGGTTATAGACATTAAGGATTGTTTCTATTCTATCCCTCTAGATAAGGAGGATATGAACAGATTTGCCTTTTCAGTGCCCAGTGTTAACTTAGCTGAGCCTTATAAAAGACATGAATGGACAGTTTTGCCACAGCGAATGAAAAACAGCCCTAAAATATATGTTGCTGCTGTTCTTTGTCCAGTAAGAAAAGCATTTCTAAAAGTAATGTTATTACATTACATGGATGATATATTGGGATGTGCACCTGAGGAACAAATGTTAGACACATGTCTACAAAAGACCATAGAAACACTAAGGTACTACAAATTGCACATAGCTCCAGAAAAAATTCAAGGACATGCTGCTTTTCAATATTTAGGATATGAAGTATATCCTAAGGTGCTCACAGTACAAAAACTTTCCTTAAGAACAGAGAAGCTAAACACCTTAAATGACTTTCAGAAAGTGACAGGAGATATCCAATGGATACCCAATGTTAGGCTTGACTACCTATCAATTACAACCATTATATGACATTTTAAGGGGAGACAGTGCTTTAAAATCACCATGCCAGCATACAAAAGAAACTCAAGAGGCTTTGAGAGAAGTTGAACTGGATTTATCCAATGTGGTTGAAAGAGTCACTCAAAAACCCTTGGAAATGTCGGGTTTTGCTACACAAGAGACACCCACAGCAGTCCTTCATCAAGGAGACAGTGTGATAGAGTGGATGAACCTCCCAGTACAATCAGAACAAAGCCTTACTCCTTACCCAGTGCTTGTGGCTAGAATTTTATTAAAGGCCATTAAGTGAGCAGTACAATTATCTGGGATAAGACCTGACAAGATATACACCTTTTATACTAAGACAGAAATTAATGTGTGCTGTGAAACCATCCCAGAGTGGCAAATTTTAATTAGCTATGGCCCCAGATTTTACACATGGGCCTCCATTAAAGATAACCAGACTATTACATAATTGGCGATGGATTCTTGAAGAGAAGGCTTCTAAAGTTCCTCTTAAAGGACTATCTTTACAGATGCATCCAAACATAATATTTGTGCTATATACTCTCATGACTTAACTATAAAGAGAGTAGTCAGAACTCCTTTTCAGTCCACTCAGCAGAATGAATTGTATGTAATCATTCTAGCTCTTATTTATTATCCAGGAGATATAAATATAATATCTGATTCAGCCTATTCAGTAGGTGTGGTACAAAGAATTGCCACAGCCCAAATAAAATTTGTAGCCTCTAATATATATTAGCTTTTTAAGGAACTTCAAGAGCAAGTGAGAAAGCATCCAGGTAAGATTTATATCTTGCATGTCCACTCTCATAGTGAACTTCCAGGTCCTATTTTTGATGGTAATTCAAAGGCAGATAGCCTTCTAACTATGCCGGCCAATACTCCTTTATTTCAAGAAGCCCAAGAATCTCATTTTAAATATCATCAGGCTGCTCAAGCTTTACGTTTGCAATTTGGAATAACAAGAGAGGAAGCAAGGAGCATAGTAAAAGCTTGTACAGCTTGCCTTCCTTTCCACACTCCTACACTGCCTCTAGAAAAGAACCCTCGTGGTTTAGGACCCAATGAAATTTGGCAAATGGATATGACCCATTATAAATCTTTTGGTCATCTGTCTTTTATTCATGTTGTGGTAGACACTTTTTCAGGATTCACTTTTGCAATACTAGCAGCAAAAGCCCAAGTGGTCACTGAATTCCTTATACAAGCATTTGCAGTTATGGGTGTGCCACAAGCAATAAAAATAGATAATGGGCCTTTATATACTTCTAAACATTTTGCACACTTTTGTGCACAGTATAAGATTTTACACACCACTGGCATACCCTGTAATCCTCAAGGACAGGCAATAGTAGGAAGGAGAAACAGAGACATTAAGATGCTCCTCCAAAAACAAAAGAAAGGGGGAACCACAGGTAACCCTAGAGAACTACTAAATCTAGCTCTTTATACTATTAACTTCTTGATTTTTGACAAAGATGTACTGGCTCCGGCAGACAGGTTTTATAACCCACTGGAAGGGCAGTGTCTAGTGTGAACAGCTCCCCTATCTTTAGATAATCGCCAGGTGATGTGGAGAGACCCAGAAAGTGGTGAATGGAAGGGACCAGATAGGCTAACTGCTTTGGGGAGAAGGGGTTGCTTTAAGAGGAACTCACAGATGGAGAAGGAATCAGGTGGGTGCCAATGAGCCATATTCGCCTTGTCCAGCGGAAAGAGATGGAGCAGACCCTTGAAACGAAGGAGAAGACCCAAGAAACATCAGGTGGTTCTGTCGCTGACTGTGCCCACCATTGAAAGAGCCTGGCAATTATGGCGTTTGACTCATAGACATCAAAAATTGTAGGATTTCAAAACCCTCAGGAATCATTGGATTCTCTGAGACATGATAAGATTGTTGTAGGATTTCAAAACCCTCAGGAATCATTGGATTCTCTGAGACATAAGATTGTTGTAGGACTTCAAAACCCCCAGGAATCATTGGATTCTCTGAGACATGATAAGACTGTTGTAGTACTTCAAAATCCTCAGGAATCATTGGATTCTCTGAGAAATGATAAGACTGTTGCAAGACTTCAAAATCTGCTGGAATCATTGGATTCCATAACACATAAAAACACTGTTGCAGGACTTCAAAAACTTGCAGAGATCATTGGATTCCCTGACATGTGAAGCAATGACAATAGATTGGTTTTGGACTCTCTTGGCTGTTGAAGAAGGCGTATGTGTGACTGTTGTTTACATACTCTCCTTCTAGGACTTTGGGCAATCTTTTACACCACCATGTTGATTTATATTGTTTGTTATACCGCTACTTGCATGTACAATTCATGTTTGTTACACCACATTGAGCCTGCATTGGCTGTGAGGAAAGTCATCACTAACAGTCTGTGCGTAATTGCTATGTGCTTGAGTAATACCTCCCATGCTGATGGGTTTGTGCATAATAAGATCCTTCCCCCCAGAAACCCACTAGTAACCCCCACTTCCCTTTGGTGCTTTTCACCTCCCTTCCTGAGATGTCAGGGAGGGCATAATCACCTCCCCTTGGGGGCTCTGACCTCCCTGAGGAGTCAAGGATGGCGTGACCACCTGTGTTCTAAAAGAAAAGAAAGTGGGAGATGTAAAGGGCTGAAACTCTTGAGTCAATGCACTGAGGTCATAACAGCTGAGCACTTGAAACTACTGATTGGACAATACTCTATGGGCATATGCTTGGAAAATGGCCTTTCCCACTATCCTGTGGCAGGCTCGATGATTGGTGTAAGACTAGCCGGGGTCACTTTTGCAGTGGACAAGGAAGAAGATGTTGTGGAGATCCTGCTTCCATCCCCTTCACTTCTACCCCTAAAGACCAAAAATAACGACTAAGGACTTTTGCTTATTCTGACTGGCTGATTCTAAGGTATCCTAGGTGCTAATGCAGTCTTCACATTTTACAGATCAAAAAGGGACACAATTTACAGATTAAAGGGAACACAGTTTCACACCCCTGTCACAAGGATTTTTTAAAATCAAAGTTATATTAAACTTGGAACAGAGACCTTGTCCTTGATAAATAAAAAGGGAAAGTAAATTAATGAATAGGTAAATTAATATATTAAATAAATAGTTATTTATAAATTAAACATAAAATAAATGTAAATAAATATTTTTAATCTTCCTGAAGAATGTCCTTCTATGTAACAGGCCATGCCTATGTATGAGGATTCCTAGACTCGATTATAAGCAAAAGCTATTATTTCACCTTTATTTGGAAGAGATGTAGTACAAATGTAGAATCCTGTAGACTTGAATCCTATATGAAAATATAGAGTACAGAACTTGAGGGGCCATTTCATCATGAAAGTCATACAGCATGTTTTCTAGAATTCTAAAAAAAAATTACCTAATGGAACAAGTGAGATCACCAGCTACCATGTCTAACAATCAAGGCCTTTCTCTAATATGGCAGGTAGCAGGAAAAAGAGAAAGATTCCCCAAAAGCAACACTCTCCAAATTGCTCCTACCATTGAAAATGCCTTTGTCTTCTGGCTAAATGGACATCAAATTTCTATCTTGATCACCAAGGAAGAATCTCAATTCAGGAACTTATTTAATTAAAGCTCTTTTATAAGTAGCAAGTCTATCTTACCTCTAGGGATATAGAAGCAAAAGATATTAGAATTAATTATCACTACAGTTATAGTTTCACATTTGAACATGTCAGCACAGTGCAATCTATAGACATTAGTAAATCGCCTTTTATTTGTACCAATGGTTGTGGGGCTAAAGTTGTTCAATTTGCAGGAAACTACTTCCTCTTGTATGGTTCTCACCTTCAGGAGTAAATTTTTCCCTAGTTATGATCCTCAGTTCCCCCCTATTAGGGGAGAGATTTCTTCAGATTTGCTGAGAAGAACAAGATGTTGTCCAAGTCAACGTCCTATGTGGGAAACAACTACTATTCTTTATTACTACGCTTCTTTCTCCCTTACCCCAAAACTCTTGTTTATCCCAATAGCTTCCAGGAGAATCCATGGAATTGTCTAGATTCATTTCAATTTCTGTTTTGCAGGAGTTTAATAATATGCTTTCAATAAAATATTTTTGAGTTATTTAAGCCCTCAGTGGATACTCAAGCAATTTAGCAAGAAAGTTTCCTTCCCTCTCTTTCTCTATAGCTGACCACTGGAAGCTTAGCTTTCTTTTCTTTTCCTTAAGGACATTCATTTACACAATGATATCTTAGATAAAACTGTTGAGGTTGGGAAGAGACCCCAAAAAGGTTGAGGTCACAGACCAGTGTCACAAGGTATTGCAAAAGAATTTTCAGGCTTGAACCCATTTCCAAATCAAGGGGGCAAAGTTTATTGTAATTGTAACAGCAATTGGAGGAGTCTAAATTCCAAGCGAATTTAACAAAGAAACAGAAGCAAGGAGACACATTTATCCAGTTCTTCATGTTATAGATATGCTGATTTTATGGCCTAGAAGTAGAACTGAGGAGTGATGTTAGGAATTTGATTATCACTGACCAATAGACAGTAATGTTTGTTAACAGACAGATTTTTGGAACAATAGGTTGGGGGTAGAGGACTTCAGGGTTAAAGCCAGAGGACTTTAGAATCACTAACAGACTGTTAGAATAGAAGCCCCCTAAGGTCAGGGGACTTTAAAATTATTGTTGTTTCCCCTAGAAGATATATTACATCAAAACCATTTCTTTTGAGAATACATGGCAAAAAAAAATATGTATACATTCATATGTGCATATCTATATATACATACATATATGTATATGAGTATATGTGTATACATACACACTATACACACGCAGAGAAGAGAGAAACAGAGAGACAGAGACAGAGAATAGATTTATATATATATGTATATATATTTTAATAATTATAACTTTTTATGGATAGAACTCATGCCTGGGTAATTTTTTTAAATAGCTTTTTATTTACAAGTTATATGTATGGGTAATTTTACAGCATTGACAATTGCCAAACCTTTTGTTCCAATTTTTCCCCTCCATCCCCCTACCTACTCCCCTAGATGGCAGGATGACCAATACATGTTAAATATATTAGAGTATAAATTAAATACAAAATAAGTATACATGTCCAAATCATTATTTTGCTGTACAAAAAGAATCAGACTCCGAAATATTGTATAATTAGCCTGTGAAGGAAATCAAAAATGCAGGTGTGCAAAAATATAGGGATTGGGAATTTGATGTAATGTTTCTTAGTCATCTCCCAGAGTTCTTTTGCTGGGTGTAGCTGGTTCAGTTCATTACTGCTCCATTGGAACTGATTTGTTTCATCTCATTGCTGAGGATGGCCAGGTCCATCAGAATTGATCATGATATAATATTGTTGTTGAAGTATATAATGATGTCCTGGTCCTGCTCATTTCACTCAGCATCAGTTCGTGTAAGTCTCTCCAGGCCTTTCTGAAATCATTCTGCTGGTCATTTCTTACCGAACAATAATATTCCATAATATTCATATACCACAATTTATTCAGCCATTCTCCAACTGATGGGCATCCACTCAGTTTCCAGTTTCCGGCCACTACAAAAAGGGCTGCCACAAACATTCTTGCACATACAGGTCCCTTTCCCTTCTTTAAGATCAGAGAATAGATTTTTAAAGAAATGTAGAATGGAATATATTGGTTCTGTGGGAGACAGATAAAATGAGGTAAGACACAAGGGAACAAAAATTTTGTCACTGCATTTCTTGGTAATCTGGGTTATGACTACTTTGGTATTCTGCACACTCTCTTAGTAAGCCCACATTACTTAGCTACAATATCTTATTTTTGCTTCCTCATTCTGTGGCAGCTGTGGCAGTGATGGGGTGAATATGACCCCAGCAAAAAGACCCCCGATGGCTAGGAGCTGGGTAGGTGATAGGGAAGAGCATTAACAGAAATGGGCTTGAATTACTACTGTCCAAGCTACTCTTTTTTTTTTTTTTTTTTGTTTTGAGTGCTCTTTTTTTTTTTTTAATTTTTATTTAATAATTACTTTATATTGACAGAATCCATGTCAGGGTAATTTTTTTTACAACATTATCCCTTGCACTCATTTCTGTTCCGATTTTTCCCCTCCCTCCCTCCACCCCCTCCCCTAGATGGCAAGCAGTCCTATATATGTTGGATATGTTGCAGTATATCCTAGATACAATATATGTTTGCAGAACCGAACAGTTCTCTTGTTGCACAGGGAGAATTGGATTCAGAAGGTATAAATAACCTGGGAAGAAAAACAAAAATGCAGATAGTTCACATTTGTTTCCCAGTGTTCTTTCTTTGGGTGTTGCTGCTTCTGTCCGTCATTTATCAATTGAAACTCAGGTCTCTTTGTCAAAGAAATCCACTTCCATCAAAATATGTCCTCATACAATATCGTTGTCGAAGTGTATAATGATCTCCTGGTTCTGCTCATTTCACTTAGCATCAGTTCATGTAAGTCTCGCCAGTCCTCTCTGTATTCATCCTGCTGGTCATTTCTTACAGAACAATAATATTCCATAACATTCATATACCACAATTTACCCAGCCATTCTTTAATTGATGGGCATCCATTCATTTTCCAGTTTCTGGCCACTACAAACAGGGCTGCCACAAACATTTTGGCACATACAGGTCCAAGCTACTCTTTGAAGCAAGCAGGGAGGAGCACTAAAAGAATTATCTAAGTGGGCCTTTTGTTTTCCTTAAGTAGGCCTTTCTTGAAATGGGCTCTTCTCCTAGTCTGATTCCTTGCACTGACAAAATTATTATGACCCTACAGTTACTGTATTCAAGCAGAAGGCCAAGCTATGATGTCAAACTCTGAGGTCAGTTTTCTCTTATAAAAGAACCTACTGGTATCCCATTTCTTCACTAACTCATTTTAGGGTTAGCCCCTCAGTCCAGGGTATATAATCCCTCACTAATTTGACTTAGGTGTAGCCTGCTTGGCAGCTCATTATGAACTTAGCTTGTCTATATGGCATCTTCCTCGACGTTAATGATGAATACGATTAGGGACTTAGCTCGCATCTTTCTCCTTGTTAACCACTAAAACTCCCTTTTGGAACTTAGCCTGCCAGTCAATGGTATAATAATAATATCTTTGCTTCTTGATTTGGAGGTCTAAGTCTACTGATTTACCTTAAGACACCAACCCAAAACCCCAATATATTTTGGGGAGTCAAACCTCTACTCCCCAAATTTTGTGGGGCTGTATAGGAAGAGTCCTTGAATTCCAATATATTTGGGTGGGATTTGTTTCTGTATACCAGTACCCCAACAGGAATGCTGAGCTCTCATGTCTCCTCATTATTTAGACTTCAGATAAGGGGCTATTTAGTTCAAAGCCTATGTATAATAGTGTTGAGGTTGGGAAGGGGATCTCAAAAGTTTGGGATCATATACTGGTTTTGTGAGGTGTCTCAAAAGAATTTGCAGGCTTGAACCCATTTCCTAGAGAAGGGACAAAGTTTATTGTAATTGAAATGCAATTATAAGCTGGCTGAATTCCAAAAAAAATTAGCAAAGTTCTAAGAGAGAGAAGACCCTTTCTCCAGCTTTTCTTTCATTGACATGCTAATTCGATGGTCCACAGGAGTGGTCTCCAGAATTTGATTACCACTGACCAACAGATTATCTTTCTGACAATCAGCCATAAACTGAGAATCAAACAGATTGGGCATGAGAGTTTCCTAAGGCAGACTCCAAAACCAGAAGATTTAGGATTTACTGATTTATTGATAGAACAGAAGCCCCTCCAAAATCAGGGGACCACAAAATCATTGCTATCTTACATTAATAGGAGATGGCAGAAAAGGGAGCATCTTTTCTAGCCTTCACTTATCATCATGGCTTTAATCCCTCTGCTCCTCACCCCTCTCCTACAGTCCATTTGCCTGGACTTAATCTCCTTGAGGAATAAATCTCCTATTTCTCCTTTCTCTTAGGGAAGGTTGGGGGCTGAATTTATTGTCTCAGTCCCATAGCTTTCCAGGTAGATAAACATTTGTGAGCCCTACTTACATTCTCATGAACGTAAATAAATAAGTCATTGAAATAATTTTTAGGTGACATTATCTACAAGTCTCTAACATAATTCCAATTCACTCATCTAGACTTTGAATTCTTCCTCTGTAAAAGGAGGTCATTAAACTAGATATTCCTTAAAGGCACTTCAAATTCTGACAGTCTATGATTATCTGTAATAATGCTGGAATGTAAAAAACAAAAAAGGGCAGCATGGTATGCAGTGGTTTGAACATAGGAAACAATTTTGGTTCTATTGGATAAGTAAGGGATTGAGTAAAGAGTTCTTTTCCTTAAGAGTCATCATCTTGGAATCCAGATTGTTATTACCACTCCAGACATTTTACCTCTGATGATCAGAGAAACTGAAGTTTTGTCTATAGCAGTGATTCAAAAGTGGGACATATTAGAGAAAAAAAAAACTGATTCATCAAACACTATGGCTTGAAAGTAGGTTGTAGAGAATTAGCAAATATCAGCTTTGTTTCTTCTAAATTCACTTCAGATGAGCCTTGATCAATTGAGGGGGAAAATACCTTAGCTTAAAAAGGTCAAGGTCTCCTATTCCATTCAGGACCATCTCTAGTTATCCTGATCAATATCTGGCCACTAGACCCAGATGGCTCTGGAGGGGAAAGTGAGACAGGTGACCTTGCACAGTCTTCCCTCACTTAAATCCATGCATGTCATGTCATTACCTCCTTCATGTCATGGTCATCTTAGAGAACAAAGGACAAACATCAACAATCAATTAGAGTGAGCATGGTTTAATGAAAAAACCCATTGGTTTGGGAGTTAAAAGAATAAGGTTCTAGTTCTGGCCATGCCATTAATTTACCATATGGGACCTTGAGCAAGGCACTTAATTTCTTTGATATCTTGCTTCTTCATCAATAAAATATGGGACTTGGAAACCAAACACTATAGAATTGTAACAAACTCTCTTAACTGCAGAGAAAAATGAGGAAATGTACTTTTCTTTGGGAAGATTAAATACTATGAATGTGGAAAGTTGCTCATGGTGCCAGATCTGATTACAGTCTTGTTTAGTTTTTCTTAATTGTTCCCTTTTGTTACATATCTGAGAAGTATGTGTGTGTATGAAGAGAGAGAGAGACAGATAGACAGACAAAGACAGAGGGAGACATAGAAAGGGAGGGAGAGAAGGGAAAGAGAAAAGAGAGTGAGAGAGATGAAAGAGAGGAGAAATGAAATAAAGAGAAGGAGAAGAGAGAAGGGAGAAAGAGGAGAGAGATGAAAAAGAAAGAGAGGAGAGAAAAGTGAGAGAAAGAAGAGAGGGAGGGAGAGAAAGGAGAGAAAAGAAAGAAGAGAGAACAAATGAAAAAGTGGAGAGAAAAGGATGAAAGAGAAAGAAGAGAGATGAGAGAGGGTTGAGAAAGAAAAGGGACAGGAGAGAGAGGAGACAGAGAAAAAGAAAGAGAGGGAGGATGTATATGTGTTTGAAGGGGTATATCTGGAAATTACTGTTAGATAAAAATAAAAGGCATCAATAAAAATTTAATTTAAAAATTAAAATTTTAAGATTCCTTCCAGTTTTCCTTTTGAAATCTGTACCTTAGTTCAATTTTGCCCAAGGCTATACCCCCAAAGTGAGGGCAGTAAGTGCAGTGAAGTGACCAGCTTATGGTTTTTCCATGCTACTATTACATCTCTCAGCAAAGTATCAAGGCAGCAATTTAGCTTATTTAGGGCAAATCACTTGTCTACTCTGTGCCCCAGTTTCTGCAATAAAAAGATTGGAGTCCTATGGCTCTTCTAGAAGTGTTGCAGAATTGGCTAACAATTTAGAAGCACAATGTAACTCCTGCATATTTTTAATTCATTGCCTTGCACTTCATTGCAAAGGGCTTATTAAATAATCAATTCCTTAATTTTTCTATCAAATTCTTAGTTAGGGAGAGTAGAACCGGGTAAATGAGGGGATGAGAGAAAGAAAAAAAAGGTCAGGAATGATTATATGTCATTCTGATCTTTTTTGAGAATTGAATCAGCTCCCCTATTTTTGAAGATCAATTTATATAATATACATGAAAGGACTTGGTGACCCATGTAAACTATTATTATTAGCAACAATGAGGTGTGATGACTAGAGATCTGGCTTTGGAATCTGGAAGGTCTGAATTCAGTTCTTATTTGTGTGATATTTATTGGTTTTATTGCTCTGGAAAAGATGTTGAACCACTCAGCTCTTCAAGGATGTGCATCAGTAGAAGCAGTCCCCTCATTTGAGTTTTCCCTATCCCATAAAGTTCTTGCCCCTGTATTATTATTCAACCTTCTGGGTTGATACTTTAATCTTTACCCTTCTTTTCTTCTCCCTCTCTACCTTCTTGTCTTCCATTCTTGTTTTCTTTAAGTCATTATGAATGATGGTGATGGTATGGTCTCAAGGCCAAAGGAAGAAGGGATATATAATCAAAGAAACTGGAGTTGGGAGTTGAAGAAACACATTGGCAAGGTGGTTGAGGAGTCAGATTAGAATGGGGTGATATTTTAGTTACCTTTCCTTCTGTCATAAACACTCCTAGTTACCTATTTATTTTCCTTTTCTCCATATTGTAAACATCTCTATCATATTGACTATCAGTGACCATTTAATAATAACTGCTGACATTTATATACCACTTTACAGTTTTCGAAGCACTTTTCATATAGTTTCTCAATGGGAAGCTCAAAATAACCCTGTGAGGGGAGTGCCATTGTTACCCCATTTTATAGATAAGGAAACTGAAGCTCAGAGAAGTTAATCTCTCCTTAATCTTAAAGATAATAAGTATCATAGACAGGATTGGAACCAAGGTTTTCCAGACTCAGGTCAGCATGTTATCCACAATACTACACACCATGTTTCTCATTTATATGTTACTTATATTCTATACAAAATGGAGGGTATTTGACACTAAAGTCATTGAAGAAGATTTCCCTCTCATCAATGTCCAGTTTGTTGTTGTTTTTTTTTTTTTTCCTAATTGAGAAACCTGGTTTAAAAAATTACCTCAACTTAAAAGTCTCTTATCATTCTGCACGGTATTCATAGCATGATGATTCTGATTTTTAGGTTTGAAATATAGCTTGCTTTGTTATAAGTTTGTTTGTATGTCATCTTCACCATTAGATTGCAAGTTTTTTGTGGATAGATATTGTCTTTTGCCTCTTTTCCTATCCCCAAAGCTCAGCACAGGACTTGACACAGAGCAGGTACTTAATAAATATTTATGAACCTTTATTGGTTTGAATGGTACACTCAAGTTTCCTTTGAAGACCAAGTTCCATGACTGGTCTCAGGTTAGGAGTATTTTATATAAATTGGGTCAAGAAAAGTTGATATTTTCTTCTTCCCCAAATTTTAATATTCTTCATTAAAACATTTACCACTTTTTCCCTAAAGGAAAGATACATAGAAATTTTCTTCTCAAAAAAAAGGAATTCTTGTTTTTCTGTTTGCCTTGCTATGAAAATTCTGAACACTAAATATATATAAATATATAGATAGATAGATAGATAGATAGATAGATAGATAGATAGATAGCAAAGACCCAAGAAGAGCAAAAAAATTGATAAATTTTCATAGCAGGAGTTTAAACTTCCTTTAGACTATTAAGGATAATCATTTGTTAGCTTACATAAGATTTTGTGCTTTTATAACAGCTATCAGTAGTGGAAAATGTACCCTGAGCCTGATGTATAGTGAAATTAAAACATATTGATAGGAAATTTGAACACATTAATTTATATTTTCAGGGACACAATTTTTGTAAGAAAAGCCCTCTAAAAACTTTGCCACTGAAATCTCTTTATGTTTTCCTGGGTTCAGTATGGGATAATATTGATAATCAATTATACAAAATACAGTTGAATCTTCATTCTAACAGGAAGGTTACTCTCTTCATAGCAGGCAGAAACCATAAACTAAATATAAAATTATTTAATCAAAATAAAATAGTAAGGTAAAATTCACATGGGAAAATAACCATGCCATAGGGATCAATAGGATAAAGGCAATAATTAGAATTCATAATGTATGGAAAAGGCCAAAACTCACACCACTTGCTTTATATTTTTAATCCATGTAACAAAAATTTCCCCAAGAGTTTTTTATTCCTTTTTTAAAAAATCTCACTAAATTAACATTTTTTTCTGTTATAGGACAATTATAACAGAACAATGTTTGTAAAACAAAAAATAATAATCAAAGCTAAAGAACCTCTATATGCTTCTTTTCAAATTCACTATTGTCTGCTCCCAGTGTTCAACAATGGGCCCTGCAAATTTGAGTGAAGTTCATTCCTATTTGTCCAATTAGAATCCAGATGTAAAAATTTATACTAAATTGAATTTCTGAGATTACTTTTGTCTATAACACTTCAAGGGTAGAAACCAACCAGTACAAAGAGAGTTTGATGTTCCAGTTGGCCTAACCTGCCTGGCTTTTCCAGAAATAAGGACAACAGCAATTGAGATTCTGGGAAAAAAAGAGCAAATATACTACCACCCTTCAAATAGAGTTTAGGGTTTCCTGGAATCAAGCGGGGTTCTATGGATCAATGACGAGATCTCTAAACATCATTCAGAGAGGTTGAAAATGCCAAATATAGCCTGGGGCTTTGTTGAGTCTTTGTGTCACTTGATACCCTATATAAAGTCTGTAAAATCTGTGCAAGGTCTGATTTCAGGACTTGCAGTTAGGAAGTCCTAGTCAAAAACAGTGAGGACGAATTTCCTTGTTATTCCCGTTTTGGCCCCGAATTATGTTTGGTGTATTGTCCTAGATTTTGATTACTTTGGAAATTTATCCGTGTCATGCTAAAACAATGAGCCATTAAGAGCATATCCCGCCCCCACCCCCCACCCCCAATTCAGCTAAACACTTAATCAATTGAGAAATCTTAATCAGCTAGTTTCTGTATTTTTTAATTACTGAGAAGTACAAGATGGATAAAGAGTGTCAAGGAAACAATGAACATGAACTTTGAGAGATAGTGGAGAACAGAAAGGTTTAGAGTTCTGTGGTCCATGGGGTCACAAAAAGTTGGACACATCCAAATAATAACAAGAAATACCTAGAAACAACAGGAATAAGGTAAGCATAAGTTCCTAAGCATTTTGTAGACCTACCAGTTAAGCAATTAGGATAATTCCTAATGGAGAAAAAATTTCAAAGATGGTTCATTACTAGAATTTAAAATAAGTGGGAAGTATAAGATGGATTCTTAAATACAAATATCCCTTCAGGGGTTCCAGTCTTTCCCTGAACTTTTGGCCAATATAACTTTGCAAAGAACTTCCTCCTTCTTTTCCTATCAGGAATCAATGATGTTTTAAAAATAGGGAGTGGAGAATTAGTGCAGGTGCTGCCTATGGCATGTGGAAAGCATGCTGAACTATTTAAGGGTTCTAATTCAGTGGATGCAGAAACCAATTTCTTTTGGTTTTGGTTTGATTTGGTTTTGGTCTATATGATAAGGAGAAATCTTTACATAATATATACTCTTTCTCTTTTTTTTTCTTCTAAACTTCTTCTAGAACAGGAGTCCTTAACCTGGGTCTTTGATTTTTTTTAATTTGAAAACTGTATTTCAATATAGTTTTTAGTAATCATATGGTTGTAATTTATATATTTAAAATAATTATTCTGAGAGTCAATAGGCCTTGTCAGAATACTAAAGGATGAAATATTGTTCAGTTACATCCAACTCTTCATGACCCTATTTGAGGTTTTCTTAGCAAAAATACTAGAGCAGTTTGCCACTTCCTTTTCCAGTTCATTTGACAGATGAAGAACCAAGACACACAGGGTTAAATGACCTGCCCAAGATCACACAGCTAGTAAGTGTCTGAGATTGGACTTAAACTTATACCTTTCTGACTCCAGATCTGGTGCTCTATCCATGGTCCCATCTTTGACATGACATAAAAATTTTTCTTAAAAAAAAAACAACTATTGCCTAAAGCAACAGAAGAAGGGACCACAAGGAACTAATAAACCTCTAAGATTATCCCTGTGAGTCAATTACTGTAACAGGGTGTTACAAAAATAAAGTACATAAGGAAAAGAATAGGAGAAATAAGAGAAGGCAAAGAATTTCTAAAATGAGTTTGTTTTTATATTAAGAATTGTATATTTAGTGCAATAAAACCTCACTATGAATGAATGAATAGTCTTTAAGAGTTTCTATGATTATGCCTAAAGGGCTATCAAACGGTGCATACCCTTTGATCCAGCAATGTCTTTACTGGACCTCTATGCCAAAAAGATCATAAAAAAGGAAAAAGGATCCACACATGCAAAAATGTTTGTAGCAGCAGGACCTGGAAACTGAGTGGATGCCCATCAATTGGAGAATGGCTGAATAAGTTGTGGAATATAAATGTTATGAAATATTATTGTTCTATAAGAAACGATCAGCAGGATGATTTCAGAAAGGACTGCAGAGACTTACATGAATTGATGCTAAATAAAGTGAGTAGAACCAAGAGAACATTGTACACGGCAACAGTAAGATTATGTGATGATCAATTCTGATGGACCTGGCTCTCTTCAACAATGAGATGATTCAGGCCAGTTCCAGTTGTACAGTGATGAGCCATCTACACTGGGAAAAAGGTCTGTGAAAACTAAGTGTGGATCACAATGTAACTTTTTCATTTTTTTTTTTTGGTTTGCTTGAATTTTATTTTCTTTCTCATTTTTTCCTTTTTGATCTTATTTTTCTTGTGCAACAAGATAATTATATAAATACATATACCTGCATTAGAGTTATATATATTTTTCCCAGGTTAACATATATTGGAATACTTGCCATGGGGGAGGAAGAAGAGGGGAAATTGGAACATAAGGTTTTACAAGCGTCAATGATGAAAAATTATCCTTACATATATTTTGAAAATAAAAAGCTTCAAGAAAAAAAGAAAATTTGAAACAAGAAAAAAGAGAGCATTGTACACAGCAGAAAAGATTATATGATGATCAATTCTGAGGCATGTGGCTCTTTTCAAAAGTGGGGTAATTCAGGCCATTTCCAATGGTCTTGTGATAGAGAAAACCATCTGCACCCAAAGAGAGACTGTGGAAACTGAATGTGGACCACAACATAATATTTTCACCTTTTTTGTTGTTGTTTGCTTGCATTTTGTTTTCTTTCTCATTTTTTTCCTTTTTGATCTGCTTTTTCTTGTGCAGTATGATAACTGTGGAAATATATATAGAAGAACTGCACATGTTTAACATATATTGGATTACTTGCTGTCTGGGGGGGGCTGGGGGAAAGGGAGAGAGGAAAAAAATTGGAACAAAAGGTTTTGCAAGGGTGAACATTAAAAACTATCTATGCATGAGTTTTGAAAATAAAAAGATTTTTTAAAAAGAGAATGTTTTCATGGAAGAAGCTAGGAAGCAGTAGATAGAGCACCAGTCCTAGAATCAGGAGCACCTGAGCTCAAAAATAACCGGAGACACTGTGTGATCCTGGTGTGTGACTAAGTCACAATACCAATTACCTCCCCATAACAAACAAACAAAAGAGCTACCATGACTTAAGAAATTCAGTACCCTATGATTGACCTTGGTGATAAATTTTCCCCAACTTAGCTAGATTTAGCCTCGGATAATATACATACTGCACATCACTAGGCCCATATGAAAACAGCTTTCTCACTTGGGATTTGCCAATTCCTAGCCTCCACTGGCCTAGCTTTCAAGAAACCAGGATCTTTGAAGGACTTTCATAGATGTGTAAGTATAGATGATTAGTTCAGAGATGATTAGGATTGGTTTTTTCCTGATGTTAGGAAAAAAATTGTAATTATGTATCATGCATCTACCTATGTACAATCAAAATTGATTGATGTTCCTATAATTCCTTGTGATTAAATTGGACCTAGTTGAAAAATCAGTTAATAGCATACTTATGGAAAAAGTCAATAATTATCAATGTACACATTGATGTATAACTACATGAAAGGATAATATATGCATAAATGAGAGACTATATGATGCAAATTATGTGATTTTGAATTAGGAGTCAGGAAGACATGGATTCAAATCATACCCTTCATAAATATTAATGACTAGTATTAATAATAATTATGTTGCACTCTAAGTTTTACAAAGCGCATTATGAATATTGTCTTTTCACAGCCTCCCAAGGAGATAGGTACTGTTATAATCTCTATTTTATAGATGAGGAAACTAAGGTAGACATATGTCTTGCCATATAGCTAAAAAGAATATGAAGCCAGATTTGAACTCATCTTCTTGACCCCAAGGTGAACACTCTATCCATTATTTTACCTAGCTGCCTTACTTACTAGCTGAATTACCCTGAATAAATCACAATTCTCATAGGCTAAAAGCTGTAGGCTGAGTGGTAAAATGGTTGCAGATGAGGATAACAGCCCAATAGGATACTGGGAATCAAACAAGATAATATTTATGAAGTACTTTGCCAACCTTAAAGTGAATGCTATATGAATGCTATTATTATTATTATTATATTTATTAGTGGAGGGAGTTCCCTTGCAAAAGGAATCACAATTCCTTGATTTATTGATATATTCACACAAATACAGTGAATGAACAAAGAGAGTTGGAGCTCACATCTATTAGAGATCTCAAAGGTGCCAAAGGTACTACAAGGTCTGTGCTTATTCTTTCCCCATCCTATGGCTAGAAAACTCCCATGCCCTTATCCCAGTGCTTCAGAGTTCCCCTGCTGAGGCAAAAATCTTCCTCCTCCTCCTAGTGTTTTTTCTTGTATACTCATTGCTACCCACCTCAACCACACTACCCACTACAGTACATAATTCTTTATTATTATTATAGCTTTTTATTTACAAGATATACGCATGGGTAATTTTTCAGCATTGACAATTGCCAAACCTTTTGTTCCAACTTTTCCCCTTCTTCTCTCCACCCTCTCTCCCACATGGCAGGTTGACCAATATGTATTAAATATGTTAAAGTATAAATTAAATACAATATATGTATACATATCCAAACTATTATTTTGCTAGTACATGCGTTCTTTTGCCCTCCTGTGAGATTGTGCCTTCTGAAATCTCTACTGATTTGTTAATAAACTTCCCTTCATTTTTTATTTCCTCATCTGACACTCTATGAGCTGTTTATCCTCTCCTCCTAATCAAGAGAGAAAGGCATACTCTTTGATGTTCATGCCTTTCTCTATCCTAAAAAATCCTTACTAATTACTATATTCTCAAACTATCATCATGTATCTCTCCTCCTTTTCACAGCTAAATTCTTTAAAATGTCTGTCTATAATTGCCATCTAGGGGAGGGTGTGGGGGAAAGGAGGGAAAACTGAAACACAAAGTTTTTCAAGGGCTAATGTTGAAGAATTGTCCATGCGTATGTTTTGAAAACATAAAAAGCTTTAACAAAAAATAAAATAAAAATAAGTAAGTAGAATAAGAAGTCTGTCTACACTGGTATCGTTTATCATTCACTTCTTAACCTTTAGCAATCTTGCTTCAGACCTGATCCCTTAAATGAAACTACCCTCTTTAAAGTTACCAATGATCTCTTGATGGCTAAATCTGTTGGATTTTTTTGATCCCCATCTTCTTGATTTCTGTGCATCTTTTGACACTGCTCATTCTTAATTCCTTCTAGTCATCCTCAGTTCGTGACCCTGTTCTCTCTTATTTTTCATCCTACCTTTCTGACCACTCCATTTTGGTCTCTAAATTATCCATGTCCTTCTCTCATCTATGAATATGCCCAAGGTTCTACCCTGTGCCTATTTCTCTTTCTCTACACTCTCCCCAAGTGATTTCATCCATCTGGTGGATTAAATGATCATCTCTTTGCAGATGACTTTCAGAACAATATATATGACCCTTGTCTCTCTCTTGAGCTCTTGGCTGTCTATTGGATGTTTCCAACTGGTTCCAAAGACATCTCAAATTCAACATATCCAACAAAGAAGTTAACTTTTCTTCTAAACTTACTCCCACTTTGTAATCCACCTATTTTTCCCCCAAGGGTACAAACGTCCTTTTAGTCATCTAGGTTCACACTGTAGCATCATTCTCAAGTCTTCCCTCTCTTTCACCCTTCATCTCCAATCAGTTGCCAACTCTTATCAACTCTATTTACACATCTTTCTCATCCAATCCTTTTTTTTTCTCACTCATATAACTGTAATTATAGTTAAGGCTCTTAAACATCTTATTTAGTGTGGTAGACCAGAGCTGACTAGGTCAAGATAGTACCTAAGCTTTAAAATTGGAACGAAATGAGGCACATATTCTATTGTGCAATTATAAAAGATTTACTTAGCCAGACACAGGAAAGATATGTAGAGCAGGGAAAGGATGATTGGAGCTGAGGCTACAATATTAATTCAAGTTTAGTAAGGCTTTCCTGCCTCTGTGATAATCCACTGGTCAAGCCTCAGAAGACTATTGGAGTTGCTTGTGGAGTTTTTTTGGGATACTCAAGTTGACTAGAAAGCCAAATTAATGGCCAGAGATTTAATGTCTTGAGCCAATCAAGGCTTATGGATAGTTCATACCTTTTAATGAAAAAAAAAAAAAAACTAGTCTAATCCATATGGTGGGAGACACTGAGAAGTATTTTCTTCCATCTTCTAATCAGCCTTTCAGCCTCCCCCGTCTCTAATTCTTTGTAGCAATATTTCTAAAGGGCAGATCTAACTATATTATTGGCAAGTGTTCAGAAAACTAGTAGTTTCCTATGGCTTTAGGGTAAAATACTATTCTGTTTGGCATTCAGCTTACCCTTCTAGACCTGTTATACAGGATTATCCTTTATGCTTTCTGTTGTCCAGCTAACCTGGGCTGCTTTCTGTTCCCTGTACATGACATTTTAAATTCTGTCTCCATTCCTTTGCATAAGCTGTCCCATATGCTTGGAACATACTCCTTCCTAATTTCCTCTCTTAGAATCCCTGCCTCTCCTCTGTGCTCAGCTTAAGTGCTACCTCCTCTGTGGTTCCATTGTTAATGCTTCCTCAATGTCTTGGGGAGAAGGTATTATAATTTTAGCTGGTTCCTGACAGGTTATTATCTCAGTGAGAGTGACCTATTTATATGGCCCTAGTCCTGCTTCTACCTGAAACTATTATAAAATTGTCCCCTTTCTTTTTTTTTTTATTATAGCTTTTTTATTGACAGAACATATGCATGGGTAATTTTTCAACAATGACCCTTGCAAACACTTCTGTTCCAACTTTTCCCTTCCCTGCCTCCACCCCCTCTCCTAGATGGCAGGCAGTCTTATACATGTTAAACATGTTAAAGTATATCTTAGATACAATGTATGTGTACATATTTATACAGTTCTCTTGTTGCACAAGAAAAATCGAATTTAGAAAGATAAAAATAGCCTGGGAAGAAAAACAAAAATGCAAGTGGTCCACACTCATTTCCTAGTGTTCTTTCTCTGGTGTAGCTGGTTCTGTTCCTCACTGATCAATTGGAACTGAATTGGATCCTCCCATTGCCAAAGATAGCTACTTCCATCAGAATTGATCTTCATATAGTATTGTTGTTGAAGTGCATAAAGATCTCCTGAGCAATGGCCTTCTTGGCCCCATGTAAATAAGACTTTTTTTGAAGGAAAGAGAGTTAAATGACTTGCCTAGAGTCACACAATTAGTATCAGGTCCTCTTGACTCCAGGGCCAGTGTGTCACCTAGTTGCCCCATAAATGATGATTAGCATTTTTGTAACACTTTAAGGTTTTAAAAAACACTTTTAAAATATTATTTCATATGATCCTAACAACTAGGTGATAGGTTCTTATCCCTATTTTACAAATGAGGAAACTGAGGCAGATAGAAATTAATTGATTTGCCCAAGGTCACATAGTCAATAAGTGTTTGAGGCCAATTTTGAATTCAGCTCTTATTGACTATAGGTCCAGCGTAAAGCATCCTTAATCTCTTTGCAGATCTCTTTGCAGCTATATGACCCTGAGTGCAGTTTCCTTATCTGTAAAATGAGCTGGAGAAGGAAATGGCAAATCACTCCAGTATCATCTCCAAGAAAACCCACAAAGAGTTCAACACAACCACAATGACTGAACAACAACAACTATGGAACAGCTGATTCCTCTGAGAGAAGCGAGGATCCCCTTGTTGGACATATCATCAATTCAAAGCAAGATTTCTGGTTATTTGAGAATTTCTGTAACAAATGGAATATGGCTTATTTACTACATTGGGACTGTGACAAAAGGAATTCTTTTCATTACCTTTGGCCAGTTAAGTGCCTTCCTGCACTAGAAGGGGTCAACATTAATGAAAATCCTTTGAAAGAGCCTAAATGAAAACTTGAAATGCTTAGCAGAGAATCCTATGCCTACAGCATTTTGCAGTTTTTATTGATACAATGGCAAGTAAGCAGTCAATGGCATTTGAATTTCTAGTAATATGAAACAATTATAGTACAGCTATTGCCCCAAAAAAGTCTGATAAGGATGCATTTTCCTAGGGTCTTAAATATATAGCCAAAAGTCTTTAAAATGAAAAAGAAAAAGAAATTTCAAAGGATATCCACCAAGCCAGATACTATGAAAGAGTAGCTTCAATATAGGTAAAAGAATAATTGTAAACATAATAAGAAATTAACAGGAGACAAATTCCAAATCTAACAGTAGTATATATAAGGTAAAGCAGGTGCTATTGGGCTATTGAGGGGAAGATTAATTAGTCACCCATGGCTAATTTCATCCTTCAGCTCTAACTCCTCAAAGGAAATGGTTTTTCTTTCAAACTGTAAGAAAAATTAGCTATAGCAACTATCTCAGAGAAACTATCTTTCAACTCATTTCAAATGTTTGCCTCCCTCCCTTTATCCCTAATCAAAGGCCACTAAATTCATTTATTTAGGACTGGCCTGGATCTTTGTTTTTAAGACAATTAGATGGCATGGTAGATAGAAATATGGACTTGAAATCAAATCCTGCCTCAATCTATTACTAGCTATGGGACTCTGGGTAAATCTTTCTTACTCTTAATTTCTTCATCTATGAAATGGAGATATTTTATAAAACCATCTCCTTTACAAGATTATTTTGAGGTTCTATATGTAAAGCATTTAGCAAACCTTAGCGTGATGCATAAATGGTAGCTATTATTATCATTGCTTCCTGCTTTGGGAAAGTTATGAAAATGTAAATCAGTAAAATTTCTTTAGTTCATCTCTGGGCCCAAATGTTTCTATAGAAAATCCCAAAGGTAAAAATATATCTCTCTCTCTCTCCCATATACCTATCTATTGACTCTTCTTCATCTGTATTTAAATAATAAAACATATATATCAGTAATGCAATAGTTAATTAGTTTTAATTAGATGTTTTTAAAACAGCTAATTTTATTTCACTTGGTGACACAATGGGCTCAGTGTCAAGAAGACCTGGATTCAAATATAGCCTCAGAAACTAACTAGTTAAATGATGTTGTTTGTCTCAGTTTCCTCAACTGATAAAAAGAATACTTAGCTCCCAGGGTTCTGTATATCTCTCTATAATGTTATATATTTTTTCCTCTGTTGTCATATATACATTTTCTTTTTTACAACAATTAGAACTACTACTGTACCCAAGGATCTAAGGGAACTGTACTTTTTCTCATTCCACCAAAGGGCCTCTCTGATCTGGACTCAGGAACATTATAGATCTGTTCAATTCTAAAAGAGTTTTACTATCTAGATCAAGGGGCTAACTCCTGCTTTCAGACTTATTGATTCATTATATCCTACCAGGCTGGCACACAAATGGAAATTACTTATAGCTTCAACCCATTTCCATGTATGCTACATGCAAACTCTATTGCACAAAAAAGGGGGGAGTAGAGAAGAGAAAGAAATATAATCAATACATGCAACCTATAATAGACAGTGTCTCTATTTTTCACTAAGACCAGAAAGTGATCTTGATTTTTTGGCCAAAACTCCAAAATGAAAGTTTGTTTTGCTTGTGATTATTCCTTCCTTAACTCTAATTTTCTGCATATATCTCCTTCCTCTGCTTATCCCTTTTCTGTATCACTATTGAGTTTAGTGTCTTGCTTCCTTGGCAATATGATATTTGTTCCTATATTCTATGTGTATATATTTTCAACTCTCTTTTGCACAGTTCAGACAAAAGTGAGTTTCATAAGATGTCCATAACTCCTCTAACTCCTTCCATATTTATATATTCTTATGCGTCCCATTTTTAAAACAATAAGTTTCCCTTCTTCATTTATTCTCCAGGTTATTCTTCTTTATTTACTATTTTCCCTCCCTTGAAACCAAGTAACAAAACAAAATGATTCCTAGGTTTGTTGGCCTCCAAAAAGTAGAATATTTATTTTTTTCTGTTATTATGAGAATGTAAGTACTTCATTGTCCTTTTGCTTTCTAATTGCTCAAATGTATTCACTTTTCTAGATTTCCCTTGAATTTTATGTTTTCATCTTAAAATTTCTACTTAGCTCTATATTATTAAAGATCTATTTCCCCCATGAGGAATTACACTCAATTTTGCAGGTAAATTATTTTTGATTGTCAACCTTTATATTTTGCTTTTCAGAATGTATTCTGATATTTTCTTTAAAATAATTGCTGCCTAGTTTTGTGTGACACTGATTATAGTTCCTTCAGCTTGAACTCTTTTTACTTGGCTACTTGTAGTATTTTTTTCTTTGACTTAAAAGTTTTAGATTTTTTTTTCCTATGGCCATGCATTTATTAAATACCTATTGTGTGCCAGGAACTGTATGCCAAGTTCTAGGAAAACAAAGAAAGGTAAAAATGTTTCCTTCCCTTAGAAAGCTCACAGTCTGATGGAGTAAATCTGTTCAAATAACTATATACAAAGTATAAATAAGTAATCTCAGAAGGAAGTTATTAGTATCTAAGGGCATCAAGAATGCTTCTCTTAAAAGTTGCAATTTTAGTTGAAATTTAGTAGAAGCCAGGGAAATCAGAGGGTTTAAATTCTAAGTATGGGGAACAGCCAACAAAAATTCATGGAACTGGGAGATAGAATGTCTTGTGGTAGGAAGAGAAAGGAGGCAAGTATCATTGAATCATGAAAAAAGGGAATAAAGTTATGATATTAGCTGGCCTTTCTCTACTTCCTTTTGCATGATCCCCAGTAAAAAGTTAGTTCTAATCTCTCTGCCCCTGGTATACTTTCATTGGATAATAGAGTTTAGGTTAATCTAAAAAAAAAATTAAGGTCAATTGGTACTATCTCCTTCTATAGCTACCATTGTGTGTATGTGTGGGTTTTTTTTTTATTATTTTGAATTATGAATTTGACAAATACCACAAATAACATGAATATTTCTATGCAAATGGAACAGAAAAAGAGTATTTCATATAAAGTGACAAATCCCTATTATGTATAGCTTTTCCTTTCAAGTATATAATAAAATCAACATATAACCTCCAAAGGTTTTCAAAAGTTTCAAAGGTTTCAATCCAGCATGACTGTGTTTCCTTCTGGCCTTCATTCTGTTCTATTCTATGCATTTTAGATAATACTTCATTGACTCTTTTTTTCCTTTTTTTTTTTTTTTTGGTCCACCTTCTTCCATTGTTATCCCTCCATAGGCAGACAACCAGAACACTACTGTCACCCCTTGTTCCTCTTCAAACCCAAAATGCACCTGTCATGCATCTATTTCAGCACAGCATCCTCTCCCTTAACATTTTGTGATACTTCCCTTTCTAGGGAAGTGGACTGGGAAGTGGAGAGAAATTCACACTACCAGAACTACAATTCTCAGAAATCTTTGAAACTCCTATGAGAATGTTTACTTACCTTCAGGGAAAGTCAATCTGAAGAGTTGGTTATATTCCCAAATTGCATTTTGGAGGGGGATTCTGCCCCCAAATCTCCCCAGCAGTTGTATGGAGGACAGGGACAAGTAGGATCCCTAAGTTTTCAAGATAGTCTTTGATTAACATACAAGTTAAGTTACTGATAACTTAATTATTGTTATTAGAATTTAACTCAGGAAGGCAAAGTCATCTTTTACCCACCTTTTTCTACATTCTTGCCTTTATTATATATATTGGTATAGAGAACAACTCTGGATTCATATTTTGGTACTTTTAAAGGATGCCTGCTTCTGGACACCCATTCATGCAAGATAATCTTACTAATTTTTGTAATTTAAATAATTATTAATTTTAATAATCTTATTATTAAAGATTAAATCATTTAACAAAAATCTTTCACCACCAAATCTATTGAGGGATTTTGTTTCTTACAATGTAGTGACTGAAAAAAAAATCTAAGCTCTAGAACACTGAAGTACTAGGACAACCCCATGATCATTCAAACTTTATAAGGTACAATTATCCAGTCCCTTCTCCCAAAATTGAAAAACAAATGCTTGGCTGGCAAAGAATCCAGGGCATGTATTTACAAGTTGGCCTTGGTAGGGATGGCCCAAGATCTCTCTCCTTACAGCATTGTCTTCCATCAGCTGCTGTCAGTGAATGGGTAAATCCAACTCAAGTCTTTTTGAATGCTTCCATTGACAAAAAATCTTCTATTCATCATGCAGTTAATCTTCCAGAACTAGTTATAGAATATTGATATATACTACAAAATCAATCCAAGGCACTTGAGTTACATGATCTCCTGACTCCACAGAACAGCTTCTACTCTTTTCCACAAAGAGAGACATTGTCAGAGATGCTTGATGCTCACATCACTTCTCATTATATCTACTGGCCAAAAATTGCACTTTTATTCTATTCTGGTTAGTACTGAACTTGCTAGTCTCCCTACCTGTGCATCTTTTAGCTTTGGATTCTGGAATCTAGTACAAGATAAAAACTGGTTTTAATATAAGAAAGGAAGGATCCATCTTACTTAGGCAATGTGGTATGGTGGAAAAAATGCTAAATTTGGAAATAGAAGAACTTCCTAGCTGATCACCTCTCTGGGCTTTAGTTTTCATTTACAAGATTAGGCTAAATATTCTCTGAGATCCCTTCCAACACTAAATCTGCGATTTATTATCCTCTGATCCTAATAGGATGTTAATTCTCTCCCCCAAATGCAGATCACCTTAATCTGACAAGAAATAAAGGGAGCTGAAAGGGCTTAAAAATGCAAAAAGCTTCAAATTCCTTTAGCAGTCATGCTCAATACAGATTAAATTTATTCATGACTTAATGTTCCTTATTTGGGTTTTATTCTTGGATCTGTTTACATTGGGTTTTAATGACTAGCAGGAAGTACCCAGACATTTAAGGCTCATTTATTAAACCTCAGTTGATGTAGAAAGTGACCTTTTCAGGAATGTTTCCAAATGGAGTATCTCTGGATGACTGACCTTCAGCCTCTCCCTGCTTTTTACTGTCCTTCTGGACCTTCCTGTTTCACCACTTACTAACAGCACTGAGCTTTTCCTATGACAAGAAAGTAACTTTTCAAACAAAACAAAAATGAGACCGAGCTATTTTTCTAAGCGTTGTAGCAAAAATCCTCTCTGGTTTTTTTGGAACAGGGCAGTCTTACCCCTAAGACCAAATAAGAGTATGTTCAGTTCTCTGCTCAGTGACTGATATTTAAAAGAAAAATCTAAAAGTGGAAAGAGGGATAGGAAGAGATAGAATGTTGAGAAATTTAAACTAATTCTAAATTGATATTAGGAATTTTGTGCCTCAGTTTACCTTAAATTCAATCATAACTATATGTATATGTATATGCATATATACATGTATAGATATGTGTATATGAATACATAGATACATACAATGGACATATGGACAACTAGGTGGTACATAGATAGCATGCTGGACCTGGAGTCAAGATGACCAGAAAGACCAGAGTTCCAATCTGACCTCAAACACTTCCTAGCTGTATGCTTGACAATTCACTTAATCCTGAGCTAGAGAAGGAAATGGCAAACAGCTCCAGTATCTTTGCCAGGAAAACCCCAAATGAGGTCACAAAGAGTAAGACATGACAAACATCTGAATAATAATGACATAAATGAACGATAGAAGTCCTGAGTTTTGGAGAACATTGTGCACAAAAACAGTAACATTGTACAATGACCAACTGTGATAGACTTAGCTCTTCTCTGCAATTCAATGATCTAAGAAAATCCCAAAAGATTCATGATAGAAAATGTCATTCCCAATCTGGAAAGATAATTTTGGAGTCTGAATGCAGATTGAAGCATGCTATTTTCACTTGTGTGTGTGTATGTGTGTATGTATGTGTGTGTGTGTGTGTGTGGTTTTTCCTTTTTGTTCTGTTTCTTCTTTCACAACATGATTAATGTGGAAATATGTTTAACATGATTGAATGTGTGTAACTTTAAACAGATTGCTTGTCATCTTGGAGAGTAGGGAATAAAAAAATTTTGGAGCTCAAACTCTTATTTAAAAATGAATGTTGAAAACTATCTTTACATGTAATTGAGAAATAAAATCCTGAATTTTTAAAATATCTAATTTTATTTAGCTAGGTGGAACACAGTATTAGTAGTAGAATCAAAAAAATTTGAGTTCAAATCCAGCCTCAAACACTTTCTTATTATGTGACCCTGAACAAGTCATTTTTCTCATCTATAAAATGGGGAATAATTAATAATAGCAACTGTCTCCCAGGATTGTTTTGAGTATCAAATTCAATAATACATATAAAACATATTGCAACCTTAAAATCTATACAAATACTAACTATCATTATTATTATTATTAGCAAGCATGGAAATTTCCAAGTACAAAGATGGCCAGAAAAAGATGATGATTATCTATAAATCTGCAAATCTCTATATTATATAGCTTTATTTTTCAAAATACATAATTACATTTATTTAATACAATAGTACCAACACCCTCCTGCTCACCTGTTTCTCCTTCTGAATTTCTGTTCTCTTTTGTGTGTTTTATGGACATTTTATTATTTCTTTTCTCCTTTCTTTGCATCACTACCACTATCCATTCACTCATTCTCAATTACAGCTCCCACAAATAAGCCCTACCTTATAACAAATATAATCAAACAAAATAAATTTATATAGTGGCTAAAGTTTGAAAATGTATGTCTCGTTCTATACCTCTAGTCTTTCACCTCTCTGCCAAAAGCTAGGAAGCATGTTTCATTCTTAGTTTTCCAGAGTTATAAATTGTCTTTATATTGATCATCCTTATTTTTTCAAAGTTCTTTTCCTTTACATTATTATAATCACTGTATAAATTATTTTCCCATTTAAGCTCACTTCCCTCTGTATCATTTCACATCACTTCTTATCACTCCTTATCGCTCAATAATATTGTATTACATTCATATTTAATAATTTGTTCAGTCATTTCCCAATGATAGATACTACTTTGTTTCTGGTTCTTTGTCAGGGAAAAAAAAGGATGCTGCTGTACATATTTTTATATGTATTGCTTCCTTTCCTTCTGTTTTTAACATCTCTGGATTATATGCTTATTGATAATATCATTATGTTAAAGAATATGCAATTTAATGACTTTTTGGGTATGCCTCCAAATTGCTTTCCAGATTGGGTGGACTGATTAACAGTTCCACCAACAGTTCATTGCTACAATAACTAACCTCCCTAGGAATTTTTTCTTATATGTCAAATACAAGGGTTAGATTAGATGGCCCCTAAAGTCCCTTTCTAGATTTACCGTCCATTGCTCATGCTGTTCATTATAATCCCATTTATTAGGCTTCTGTGGTAACATATACAAGAGAATATAAGACTATAAGTTAGGAAGTGTTCCTTATCTTTGGGAAATTGATAATTCACCTGGAGAGACAGAACTAAAACACATAAAATTATTAAAGAATAATATAAAGCAGAAAAAAATCCATTATGGATTTTAGTCATTTTGGGAAATTTTACAAAGGAGGATGTTTTTAAAGACAGTAAAAGGAAATCTATTTCCTAATTTTAAATTGTCAGGCCCATTATAATGTATCCTTAAAAGAAGGAGGAGGACTGATTCCAGAGATCCTGACACTAAAAAATGTGAGAACAGCAGGATTATAGATGGCTTCTGAGGTCCCTTTCAGCTTCTAAATCTATGATTTTATGAAAAAATGACAAGATCTTCAGTGAATGACTCTTCTATCTTCCTCCTCTACTTCCACTTCCACTTTGGATGGTGGTTCCCCTTCCCCTCCCTCTTACCACTATCACAACACTTTGACTACAATCAAGGGTCTGACCTCAACACAGTGTGTTCTTTTCACTTATTAACCATTATCACTTCTAATGAACCTAAACCATATTTTTTCCTGAGACTTGCTTGGGGGGAATTAGCAAAAAGCTGACTGCCCCTGGGTCCAGCTGGATATTTTACAGGTCACTTATGCATGTCTAATGGTGTTTTCTGTGTCATAAGGACTCAGTACACTCGTCAAAATCTCTTTAGGGTCTGAGCCAATTTGTTGTTTACAAGTGCAGAATTCAGCAGGGCTCAGTCAGAAAAGTGCATAGTGAGAAATTTCTTTTTTAAAAGCCTAAAAGCCCTCTCACATTGAGCAGAGTGTCACTTAAGCCAAGAGAACAGGGCTGTACCTCCCACCCACTCTCTCCCCTTAGCACCTTTTTGTTTTGAAGCTGTTGGCAGAGGTCAAAGTAAAGAAATTTGTTTTGGGGAACTGTAGGGTTTTTGCCATAGGCATGGTTGAATTAGAGAGAATTTTATTTTGCATTCATTATCTTTTCATTAAAAATGTAGCTCTTTTAAAAATCTGCTGAACATAACAATCTTAAAGAACACTCACTATATTTAGAGGTAAAATATATGCACAACAAGGAGCTAGCTTTAAAGAATGCTAAACCTAGAATCAAAATGACTTGAATTAAAATCCAGAATCACTTATTAGCTGTGCAACCCTGATCAAGTCACTTAATTCTGTCAACCTCAGTTTTCTCCTGTGTAAAAATGAGGATTATATATAAAAGCAATTACCTCCTACCACCTCATATCTCTCAGATTGGCTAATACGGCAGAAAAAGTTAATGAGTTAATAAGTTATAGGAGCTGTCTTTCTTATACAGTTTTGTATATTTTTGCCTCCTCTTCTTATTCTACTTCTATTAAGTCCCTACCATTTTTGTCTTTTTTATGCTCATTTTTGCATGGAATGTTCCCTTGATATGTCTAATTTTCCCGAAGAATCTTTTGTATTTCTCATTCTATTGTTTTCTTCCATTTCTTTGTATCACTCATTTAATAAGTCCTTATTTCTCCTTGCAATTCTCTGGACTTCTACATTCAGTTGGGCTTTTTCTGAGTAGTAATAAAGGTCTGTGAGTTGAATTATGGGGAAAGTTGAGCACCATAGAATCAATACTTTCAAATTGTGGTGTCAGAAAAGATTTTTGAGAGATCCTTGGAAAGTAAGGAAATCAAATCAGTCAATACTTAAAGAAATTAATTTAGACTACTCATTGGAAGGACAAATACTAAAGCTGAAGTTTAAATATTTTGACCACATAATGAGAAGATAAGACTCATTGAAAAGACCCTGATGTTGGGAAAGATGAAAGATAAAAGGAAAAGAGGATGAGAAGATAAGATGAATAGAGAGTCTTAAGGGAACAATATACATGAGCTTGAAGAGACTTTGGGAAATATTGGAAGACCGAAGGGCCTGCTATAAATAGTAGGATTCATGGGGCCATAGAAAGAAGGGGACTACTAAATGAATAAACAATAACAACTTAGATCTGTGATTAGTATAAAATGAGGTAATATTTATAAAGAACTTTATATAAATGCTAATGGTTATCATTATTATGAAAATCATATTATTATCATATTATATTATTATTAAATTTAATTTGATATTATTATCATGTCTAAACTACTTGATTTGTATTCCTTTTTTTTCAGTTTCCTCTTCACAACTTTAAAGAGATGACTTAATTCTTACCAACTTTATTCTGTTTTGAAATCTCATAGCTTATTTCTTATTTTTTAAAGTTCTTTAGGAGTTAACACCGTTCCCATAGTTTATTTACCCTCCCTCCCCCCCACCCCACCCCAGGATAAGTTCTATCCCCACATTTTTTTTTAGATTTAGCCAGAAAGTTCTTTCCAAATCACCAGACCTATTTGCTACTTCAGATATTTTCCTGACTGTGTTACCTGAGAAAGAACTGCTTGGAGAAGAAGATAAAAAGAAAGAATGATTCCTCTCTCTCCTTCTCCATGGTGCCATAAAGCTGCAAGAGGAGGCAATGGAGGCACATAGAAAAAATACACATATACACACATATAAACACTAGATAAGAAGGTAACTGAGATTCAAATTCTGGCTGTAGTTTTATGACCATAGGAAAGTCACTTTTTCCAATTTGGGACTCAATTTATTTATCTTCATGACATGAGTATATTGAATTTGATGATTTCTAAAGTCATGTCCAGCTCTATGATTCTATGAAATTGCTCTCAAAGATACATCTTTTTGTTAGTATTATGGACCTTCATCACTGATGACTTATTTTCTTGTCTGTCATAAGGAAAAATTTATAAGAGGGCATCTGAATTTCACAATTCAGACAACTTTCTGTTGACAGTTCCTCAGCTATTTTCCTTAGCAACTAGAATTTCCCATATTAACCAACTTACTTTTTTTTGTCTTTTCAACCAGCTTCTTTTCAGTTATAAATATTTATCTTGACAAAACTTTTAAAATAGCACTTTACCAGAAAATTAATGAAATTTTAAAACAGCTTGAAGTGGTTTAATCAGATAGGTGGCACAATGGATAGGACACTGGACTTGGAATTAGGAAGAGCTAAATTTATTTTATTTTTATTTTTTTAAATAGCTTTTTATTTACAAAGTTATATGTATGGGTAATTTTACAGCATTGACAATTGCCAAACCTTTTGTTCCAATTTTCCCCCTCTTTCCCCTCGCCCCCTCCCCTAGATGGCAGGATGACCAGTAGATGTTAAATATATTAAAGTATAAATTAGATACACAATAAGTATACATGACCAAACCATTATTTTGCTGTACAAAAAGAATCGGACTTTGAAATATTGTACAATTAGCCTTGCAGGAAATCCAAAATGCAGGCAGGCAAAAATATAGGGATTGGGAATTCAATGTAATGGTTCTTAGTCATCTCCCAGAGTTCTTTCGCTGGGTGTAGCTGGTTCAGTTCATTATTGCTCCATTGGAATTGATGTGGTTCATTTCATTGCTGAAGATGGCCAGGTCCATCAGAATTGATCATCATATAGTATTGTTGTTGAAATATATAATGACCTTCTGGTTGTGCTCATTTCACTCAGCATCAGTTCGTGTAAGTCTCTTCAGGACTCTCTGAAATCATCCTGTTGGTCATTTCTTACCGAACAATAATATTCCACAACATCCATATACCACAATTTACTCAACCATTCTCCAATTGATGGGCATCCACTCGGTTTCCAGTTTCTGGCCACTACAAATAGGGCTGCCACAAACATTCTTGTACATACAGGTCCTTTCCCTTCTTTAAGATCTCTTTGGGATATAAGCCTAGTAGAAACACTGCTAGATCAAAGAGTATGCACAGTTTGATAACTTTTTGAGCATAGTTTCAAATTGCTCTCCAGAATGGTTGGATGTATTCACAATTCCACCAATAATGTATTATTGTCCCTGTTTTCCCACATCCCCTCCAACATTCTGCATTATCTAGGAAGAGCAAAATTTAAATCCTATCTGAGATATTTTGATGATGAACCTGGTCAAGTCATTTTAACTTTCCAGTGCCTCAGTTTCCTCATCCATAAAATAGGTATAACAATAGTGCCTCCCTCCTAGGGTCGCTGTAAGGATGAAATGGAATATTATTCGTAAAATACTTAGAAAACCATAAAATACTAGCTTTCTTAGATTAAAACTTACAATCTGGTTAGAAAGATAACATATGCATGTGAAACAATTGGAGAAGTGTACCAAAATGTAATTAGGCACAAAATTGAACAATTCAGCTTCCCTCCTTTCCTTAGTGAGATGGGGGATTCATTATATGAAATAGCCATCTGTTGACTTAGCTTAAATCTTCTTTTTCTTGTTCTTTTCCTCTTCCATCTCCTCCTCCTCCTTTTTTTTTTTTTTAAAAAAAAACAAAGAAAGTTTCCCTGAAAAGACTTACATGAACTGATGCAAAGTGAAATCAGCAGAATCAGGAAAACAGTGTATACAGTTAACAGCAATGTCGTGCAATGATTAATTATGAATAAGCTCTTCTCAACAATATAATGATCCAAGAGAATTAATTACAAAGGATTGATGATGGAAAATGCCATCCACATTTAAATAAAGAGGTGATAGACTCTCTATCACTCTATCAGATCAAAGCATTTTTTTAAACTTATTTTATTTTTTCATGTAATTTTTCCTTTTAGTCTGTTTCTTCTTTTCACAAACTGTGACTAATATGGAAATGTGTTTTATATGATTATACATGTACAACCTATATCAAATTGCTTGTCATTTAGGAAGAAGAAAGGGGAGGGAGGAAGGGAAAAAAATTTCAAACTCAAAATCTTGTAAAAATGAATGCTAAAAATTATCTTTACAATTGGGAATTGTATAAGTGTATAATTGGGAAAAAATAAGATACTATTAAAATAAACAGAAAATAAATGATAAACAACAGCAACAAAAAGGATTTAGTGATGATGAGCTGGGTTTTTTGCTTTTTTTTTTTTGAGGGGGAACCAGTATAAAAACAAAAGAAAATGTTCAATCAAAACAAATGTATGGTCTAGATTTAAGTGCTGCAGGAAATGAAAGAATGGAGAAAAGCATGTTTAAGGGAGATTTCATAGATGAAGTGAGCCCTGAGGGGAACCTTGAAAGGTGAACTGTTGCAGGCAGTAATTGGGGAAGCTGCTTGAGTTGGAAGAGACAGGAATAGCACATGCAAAAAACCTAGGGGCAGCTAGGTGTCAAAGCAAATAGAGCTCGGTCCTGGAATCAGCAGAATCTGAATTCTCAGAGCTGGTTCAACTGGCTCCACAGCACACCTGTAAAACTAAGCCCCACCAGTGAGCAGTTTGTGCTGGATTAAGCTAGATGACTCGAGAATTCAAAGTAGAACATTTAATTAATTAAACATACTAGCAAGGTAAATGATAAGGAAGAATACCCAATATGGGTAGCGGCACAAACTCCTCCCAGATTCCCCATGTTGATTATTGGTTTTTTTTGGGGGGGAAGAGGAGATGAGAAGGGAGGAAGTAGGACAGGAAAACCTCTGATGAGGTCATTCATTTTCCTGAATTGGCTTCCCAGACAAAACACCTTTCAGGGTCTCAGTAACTCAATGCATCTTAAGGCCATCACCTGGACCAAAGTAATGCTCCATTTTGGTTCAGAAATCACCATCTTCTGGTCCCCAACTGGACAATTGTCCTCTGTTGCTGGGCTACTTCTGTACTGGGCTGATTTTCCACTGAGGCAATGCTTTCTTCCCCAACTGAACTATTGCCATTTTCTAGAAGGCTTCTTTGGGAAGTATGGCTCCTTGTCCTCCAAATGCGTTCTCTTGCTCCTTTGAGGGTGAATAAATTGCTTTACACTCCTATCATAGCCCTTGTAGCTAGTGCAAAGGTCATACAAATTACCCTAAAGTATCTCTTAGCAATAGGCAGGCTTCCATATGCCATCAGCTCTGCATGTCCTAGGACATAGTCCTAGGAGAGAATTTGACTAAAAATGGAACATGAAAAGGAATGAGGAAAAGTATGCCCAGTATACATGTCTCATGGGACAAGATGTCTTCTCACCAGTAGTCTAGATTGAGCAGTCTAGAGCTTGGGTTAATATAGAGATAAGTTTTTTTTTTTTTTTAAACAAATGTTAAACATGTAATGTAAGTCAGTGGGGCTTGATTTAACATGAATATGCATATTTTAAATTCCTGAATGGAGAATATAAAAAGTTACAGTAAATGCACCAAGAAGAGTGAGAATTGTACTGAGGCTGATAGCAAAAATTAAATCTGAGCTCTATTCATTAGGTTAGAGCAAAAAGGAGAGAGAAAGAACAAGTTTTTATTAAGGATTGCTATATGCCAGGCACTGTGCTAAACCCTTTTAAAAATTATCTCATTAGGATGTATTCTGATGGAAGTGGATATCTTTGACAAAGAGAAGATCCAATTCAGTTCCAATTGATCAATGGTGGACAGAATCAGCTATACCCAGAGAAAGTACACTGGGAAATGTTCCAGTTACAGTCAACTGTTTGCATTTTTGTTTTTCTTCCCAGGTTATTTTTATCTTCTGAATCCAATTCTTCCTGTGCAACAAGAGAACTGTTCGGTTCTGCAAACATATACTGTAACATATTTAACATGTGTAAGACTGCCTGCCATCTAGGGGAGGCGGTGGAGGGAGGGAGGGGAAAAGTCAGAATAGAAGTGAGTGCAAGGGATAATGTTGTAAAAAAAATTACCCATGCATATGTTCTATCAATAAAAAGTTATAATTATAAAAAAATTAAAAGGGCATCTTAGACCAGCTAAAAAAATTATTTCATTTGATGTTCACAATAACGATGGAAGGCAGATGCTGTTGTTATATGAGGAAACAGTCAAAGGGAAGTTACTTGACTTCCCTAACTAATAAGTATCTGATACCAGATTTGAACTATAGTTTTATAACTAGAATCAGCATTTTATCAACTGGGTCACCAAGCAAGAAAAAATAAATTTTTTAAGCATAGAAACAACAGTAAGAAGACAACAATAATGAAGAAAAAACTTGACCAAATCCTTGACTATATAAGAAACTGCCAGAAGCTTGCAGATATTCTAAGCAGAACTAATCCAGAGAGATGAAAACCTCCACTTTGGGCCAACTGAGTCATAACTGACTACAGTGGAATCTAGGTCCAGTACAGCACCTGGGCAGTCCTCACCAGCATCATAGCAGGAGACCGGGCAGTGCAGTGCTCAGGAAGCTAGGTCAAAACAAAACAGTACAAGAAGCAGAAATCTTGTTAAAAAAAACCTTCACCCAATGACATCTACAATATTCAGTTGAGGATTATCAAAGGAGAAAGAAGAGAATAATATGAAGACTAATCTAGACTAATGTTGGACCAACAGGAGAGGGAGCCCAAAGCTGGGATCTTGCAGACAGTGCAGTTCAGCAGTAACATCCAATTACAGAGGACAAAAAGCCAGACAAGGATTACCTACTCCAAAGTTACAAACATTTGTGTTTGTAACTTATTCTGGGTTTACTTCTCATGTTTTTCTTAACCTGTGGTATTTCTTCATCTTGTTTATATGTAAGTGAGGCTTCAAGAATAGAATGGCTTAGTCATGAGGTCTCCAAAAATGTCAAGAGATGAAAAAGATGAAATTAGAGGGCTTGAAGGAGAAGACTAAATTGTTTAGAAAAAAAGGCAGAATTTTTTTTTCATGTAGTGAACTTCCTAAAAAATAGAATGGAACAAAAAAGAGCTCAGTGATCTATAAGGCAACATGAACTATTAGAACAAAGCTAAAAGAAAGAAGGCTATATAAGGTACCAACTTTAAAAAATAATTGATCTGATACCACTACACACCTCTCAAATTGACTAAGATGATAATGATAAATGTTGGAGGAAATGTGGGAAAACTATGACACTAAGACGTTGTTGGTGGAGTTATGAATTTATCCAACCATTCTGAAGTGCAATTTGATACTATGCCCAAAGGGCTATCAAACTGTGTATGTCCTTTGATCCAGCAGTGTCTCTGTATCCCAAAGAGATTATAAAAAAAGAGAAAATGTTTGTGGTGGTGCTTTTTGTAGTGGCAAGGAACTGGAAACTGAGTGGATGCCTATCAGTTGGAGAATGGCTGAATAAGTTATAGTATATGAATGTTATGGAATATTATTGTTCTATAAGAAATGATCAGCAGGATGATTTCAGAAAGGCCTGTACAGACTTACATGAACTAATGCTAAGTGAAGTGAGTAGAACCAGGAGATCATTGTACACAGCAACAACAAGATTATGTGATGATCAATTCTAATGAAATTCTGATTCTTTTCAACAATGAAGTGACTCAGGCTAATTCCAATAGCCTTGTAGTGGAGAGAGCCATCTGCATTGAGAAAGAGGGCTATGGGGACTTAATGTGGATCACAAGATAGCATTTTCACCTTTTTGTTGTTGTTTATTAGCTTTTTTGTTGTCTTATTCTTGTTTTTCTTTTTGATCTGATTTTTCTTGTGCAGCCTATAATTGTGAAAATATGTATAGAAGAATTGCATATGTTTAACATATATTGGAACACTTGCTGTCTAGGGGAGCAGGTGGGGGGAAGGAAGGAAGAAAAAAATTGTATCAAGGTTTTGCAAGGGTGAATGTTGAAAATATCTTTGCATAGACAATGAAACATGACATTCCAAAAAATTGAACTTAAGTACTTAACAAACAAGAAAGCCTGCTCCTACAAAACTTTATGTACTCCTCCAGGGAAGATGGAGCTTTTACAGATTGAGGACTCTTAACTTTCAGACATTCTTGGTGAAAAGACTGGAGCTGAGTAGAATACAATTTTTTAAATATTGATTAAATATCTATTTTGTGCCAGATGCTATGTTTAATGCTAGGCTATAGAGAAGAAAAAGAAAAACAGTCCCTGCCCTTGAGGAGATTACAAATTGTTTTTTGTTTTTTATCCATTTATTCTTTTTTTGTAGCTTTTTATTGCAGGTTATATGCATGGGTAATTTTACAGCATTGACAATTGCCAAACCTTCTGTTCCAATTTTTTCCCTCCTTTCCCCCATCCCTTCTCCCAGATGGCAGGTTGACCAATACATATTAAATATGTTAAAGTATAAATTAAATACAATATAAATATACATAGAGGAGATTACAATTTAATAAGAGAAGATAACACACAAAAACCCACTGGTAGGGCTGGGAAAGGAACATCATCCTTTCTGGAGTTCAAATCAACAAAGCTACTAATGGAAGGTAGAAAATTAATTGGAAATTCCAAATTCAGCTCTCTATAAAAAAAGTTTGGGGCGTAGTTTAGTGTCCCATCCTCCAGTCTTCCTATAAAAGGCGAGAGGAAACTAAAGAGTTGGGAAGGTATTGAGAATCCAGAGCTGAGTTAGTAGGATAATGTTGAGATTTTAGGTGATCAACTTATCCTGAGAAGGACATTATATTCCTTGTAGTTCAAACTAAGTAGAGCTGCCTATAGATATTGAATAAGGTAGAATCACAGATATGTAAACAAAAAGACAAGAGGAACCTAGAAAAGACAAATACATTTGAACAACTGGAAGGTACTAAATGATGATTTACATTCTAAAAGGGAGAAAATAGATATATCCTTTCAGAATTCCACTGTTTTCTAGGCTGACAGAAGAAATTAAAAAAAAAAATCCAGCACCTAAGAATGATTTTATTCACTTTAAGGAAGAAAAAGAACTGGAAAAAATGAAGAGAAAGGTGAAAGGATTTATTATTTTTCATTACTGGAGTTTCAAGGAAGAAAAATGCACAAATATAAAAAGAATATCTTGTGTATATTATCTTATCTGAACTAGGCAAAGGATGGTTGAGCATAGAAATAATTTAGTGTAGAAATACATTAAATTCAACAGGAAAATGAGTGGAAAGAGGAGGTGAGAATGATTTCAGGGGTAAAGGTGAGTAGGAGGGAAGTTGCATAGATTGAGTAATCACAAATAAAATTTACTTTAATTCTGGAGGGTAATAATTGAGGAAATCAAAAAGAAAGACAGTAGAAGAACCATTGATCAGATTCTGGATTAGGTAAAGAGAGAAGGATAACAGAAGAATCAGAGCACTAGGTTACTAGTATTGCTCACATTTCCTTTCTTTCATCACCTTCTTCATAAAGAAAGAAGTAGATTGGTAAAGTGATTAAGTATAAGAATACAATGAATAATCGTAAGTGAATGTGAATGGCATGAACTCACCCATAAAATAAAGAAATAGAGTAGAATAGATTAGAAAGCAGAACTGCTAATGTTTTATTTACAAAAGAACAGTTGGAGAAAGAGAAAGAAACAAGAAACATACTTGAAATATGAATATTCACAAAATTCAAATGAAGAATGGAAGCAGAGTATATTATGCCTCAGTTGAACTCAAAAATGGGATGTGGTCACAAGAGATAAAATGGACAATTTTAATCATATAAATTAGCATTTCTATTGTGCCTACTATGTAGCATAGTACTATGTACTATGCTAAACATAGTACCTCTTATTTCATTTTGAGACTCACATTAACCCTAGTTAATGTCTTCATTTTTCTGTTGAAGAAATTGAGAGGAACAGATATTAAATGACTTGCCAGGATCACACAGCTACTTAGTGCCTCCAGATTTGAACTCAAATCCTTTTGACTCCAGGTCCAAAGTACCATATACTGTGTCATGTGTTTGCCTCTTCAATTTCTCTGAAATGTCAGAGAGAAAAAAGTCAAGTTTGAGAGATACAAGGTTAGAGAGAAGACACTAATTTTTGTGTGATTGATAGGAATCTCTAGAACCATAACCATTTGGAGGCTTGAAGCTGAACATGTACATTGGTTCCCCACAAATGCAAATGCAAGAATAGACTTCTGCAGAGAGATAATTCCTTTCTTAGTTATTATCTTCTTCCCAAAGTCAGAGTCCAATTTCCTACTTCATCCCTAACCTGCATAACTTGCCCAATTTCTGTTTTACTATTTGTTTTTAGTAAATGTTTTCTCACTGTGTTTTCTTTTTGTGTAATAAGTACATGGTGAGAAGGGACTAAACTAGGGTAGGATTGCTTCCTATTTGGAGAAACCTGCTTGGAAAATAACTTTTATTCTGAGCCCACAAAAGATATTTTACCCTTAGACTGCAAATATATGATGGGTAGTAGATAGACATAATTCTAGGTCGATACATATCTTAGAAATAAGGAGTGAGCATTCACTTACAGCCATCTTCTGGCTCAACTCAAAGATGGAGGTCATAGTCTCCTTTGGAGGCAGGAAATGGGTCTTTCCACATCCCTATCTAGCTACTCAAGTTATACAGACTGCTTAAATTCATTAAAAGAATGTCAAAAGAGATGGATTCAGGGAAAGCTAGGAAATGCATAAAAACTAATGGAGAATAAAATGAATAGAACTGAGGACAGTTTATACAATGACTGCAACATTATAGAATGAAAAACAAATTTGAAAGACTTAAGAGCTGTTATTAATGCAGTGACCAAACATGACTCCAAAAGACTAATGACAAAATGTGCTTCCTATTTCTTGGCTAAAAGGTGATCTATATATAAAGGGTGATGCTTACAGTAATAAGTAGAGAATAAGGCCTCTATCTTCAAATATGATCAATGCAACATGCTTTTTTTGTCTTGACTATACTTGTTTGTTGCAAGGAAGAGTTTTTATTTGTGTAAGAAATAAGAAATAATGATAATAATAGAAAAAATAAAAAGAATGTCAATGAAATTTCTTAGTTTTCATGGATAAGTGGGGTAATATTGATACTGCCATGATAAATACCATATTTATTTAAACCTGATGCTGGAACTACCTTATTTTTACACAATTCTTACCTTCCTCCCTAGCAAGAAAGAGAAAAAAGACAGAAAGACAAGAGAGAGAAAAAGAGAGTTTTTCTGTTCAAATCTTCCATCTGCACACTCAGCACTATCTCAGTAGTCAATTAAAAGGTATTATGCTACCAAAAAATAAGTCCAACAAGAAATACTCAAAGAGTACTTGTATTTTGTCTGCTTGCATTTTTGTTTTCTTTCTCAGGTTATTTTTACCTTATTTCTAAGTTCGATTTTTCTTGTCCAGCAAAATAACTGTATGGATATATGCATATATTATGTTTAACATATACTTTAACATATTTAACATGTATTGGTCTACCTGCCATCTGGGGGAGAGGGTGAGAAGAAGGAAGGGAAAAGTTGGAACAGAAGGTTTTGCAAGGGTCAATGCTGAAAAATTACCCATGCATACATCTTGTAAATAAAAAGCTATAATAAAACATATATATATATATATCAAAAAAAGAATACCTGTGTATATTGTGAAGTAGTGAGGGATAGGGCTACTCTATCATGCATTTCCGGAAAAAAGGTGACCATTCTCTGAGAGCTAGACCTTCATTGGCTAATCCCTTCATTCCACTTGAAAAAAACCAAAAGTTTTATGCAATTCTCAGTTTCATATACAATGCTCTTTTTCTTTCTTTTCTTATCTATGGAAATGTTAATTTTGTTGATGATTTTTAAATTCACAATTTAACAACAATAAAAATGAAATGAAACCAGAAATTGGGCATCAGTTTCTCAGACTAAAATTCCATATAAAGGGGCAGCTAGGTAGCACAGTGGATAGAACACCAACCCTGAAGTCAGGAGGACCTGAGTTTTAGTCTGGCCTCAGACACTTAACATTTCCTAGCTGTATTACCCTAGGCAAGTCACATAACCCCAATTGCCTCAGCAAAAAAAAAAAAAAAAAAAAAAAAAAAAAAAAAAAAAAAAAATTCCATATAAAAAGTGTTATGCCTATTACAAAATATTTTTATGAGTGAAAGGACTACCTCATTTATGAATAATTCTGTTTATCCACAATTCAGTTAACCAGAAAATTCAAAAAGACCAGAATTTTTTCCCATCTTTTACTATGACAATTGATGTTTATAACAATTCAATTCAATTTGAGTTCCTACAATATACAAGGCAGACACTTTTTTTCCCTGATTAGTATTTTATTTTTTCCAATTACATGTAAAGATAGCTTTCAACATTCACGTTTATAAGATTCTGAGTTCCAATTTTTTTTCTCCCTCCCTCTCTTACTTCTTTCCTCCCTAAGGTAGCAAGCAACCTGATATTGGTTATACATGCACAATGAATTTAAAACATGTTTCTATATTAGTTATGTTGTGAAAGATATCAAAACAAAAAGAAAAAACCACAAGAAAGAAAAAAATCCCCTAAAAGGTGAAAACTGTATGTTTCGATCCATATTCAGTCTCCATAGTTCTTTCTCAGGATGCAAATGACACTTTCCATCCCAATCTATTGGAATTGACTTGGATCACTGTATTGCTGAGAAGAGCGAAGTCTGTCATAGTTGATCATCACACAATCTTGCTATTACTCTGTACAATGTTCTCCTGGTTCTGCTCATTTCACTCAGCATCAGTTCATGTAAGATTTTAAGGATTTTCTGAAATCAGTCTGCTTATCATTAAGACATTTTTACAATGTTTGCCTATTTGTAAATGACTTACAGATTGAATCACACTCTGGAACTTTACAGGAACTTTGAATGAAATCCTTAAAGATGCAAAAGAGTTTAGTTTATCTATATAGGAAAAAAGTAAATGAAAAATACTAATTCTTTATTGTATGGCCAACTCATGAAACTAATTCATTGATATCTTAGACACTGAAGATGAAGAATGTTCAAGAGGAAGAAGATGGGTTGATTTGCCTTAGAGAAATTACAGTGCTTTTAAAGACCCCAAGATTTTACCTGAAACAAAAGTAATAATGGTCTTCCATTGGTGATACATGATTATGCATAGAATATCAGCGCCACCAAGCATTAAAATTATGAAGGCTGAACCAAGATGGTGGAGTAAAGGTACGAATTTGCCCAATCTCTCCCCCAAACCACTCCAAATTCCTTTAAATAATAACATAAAAAAATTTAGAACTAGAATATTTTCTAGCCAAAAAGAATTTAAATCAGCAGGAAAGGTCTGTGATATCAGGGTGAGAGTCCAGCTTACAATCTCTGCACAGCCCTGACCCAGTCTCAGCCCTGGAAGATGAACAGAAAAGATCTGTGGAAGTAGGGTGGGATCCCAGCAGATCCCAGCCCCAATCCTAGGCCTAAACATCAACAAAGCAGAATTTCTTTCCTTTAAATCTTATAGCGGCAGTGGGGTAGAAACACTGCTAACAGCTCCAGGACAGAAAGCAATACTTGTGGTCAGGTTACTTGGAGGAGCTCTGAAAACAGCTGCACAAAACCCTTGAAACTTGGGTCAGTACCCTCTCTACCCTGGAAACACAGTCTTATCTTAACAAAGAATTAAAAGCCAAGTAATAGACTGGGAAAATGAGCAGACAACAAAAAAAACTTTCTGACCATTAAACAATGGTGACCATTGTCATCATTATTATGATAACAAGGAAAATCAAAACACACACTCAGAAGAAGATAACAAAATCAAAGCTCCTACATCCAAGCCTCCAAGAAAAATTAGAATTGTTCTCAAGCTATGGAAGATCTCAAAAAGGATTTTGATAATCAAGTAAGAGAGATATAGGAAAATTTTGGAAAAGAATTGAGAATGGTGCAAAAGGAAATGCAAAAAGCTAATGAGGAAAAGAATGCCTTAAAAAGAAAAATTGAACAATTGGGAGAGGAGGCACAAAAACTCACTGAGGAAAATAATTCCTTAAAAAATAGAATTGATGATAAATGGTCAAAGGATATGAACAGACAATTCTCAGATGAAGAAATTGTAACTATTTCTAGCCATATGAAAAGATACTCCAAGTCATTATTAATCAGAGAATTAATTAACAAATTAAGACAACTCTGAGACACTACACATCTGTCAGATTGGCTAGAATGACAGGGAAAGATAATGCAGAATGTTGGAGGGGATGTGGAAAAACAGGGATACTAATACGTTGTTGGTGGAATTGTGAATATATCCAGCCATTCTCGAGAATGATTTGGATCTATGTTCAAAAAGTTACCAAACTCTGCATACCTTTTGATCCAGCAGTGTTTCTACAGGGATTATATCCCAAAGAAATCTTAAAGGGAAAGGGACCTGCATGTGCACAAATATATACTGCATGATGTTGAATTCTGATGAACGTGGCCATCTCCAGCAATGAGATGAACCAAATCAGTTCCAATAAAGCAATAATGAATTGAACCAGCTACACCCAGTGAAAGAACTCTGGGATGACTACGAACCATTACATAGAATTCCCAATCCCTATATTTTTGTCCACCTGCATTTTTTTGATTTCCTTCATAAGCTAATAAGTACATTATTTCAAAGTCCAATTCTTTTTTTACAGCTAAATAATTGTTAGGACATGTATGCTTATATTGTATTTAATTTATATTTTAACATATTTAACATTTATTGGTCAACCTGCCATCGAGGGGAGGGGATGGGCGGAAGGAGGGGAAAAATTGGAACAAAAAGTTTGGCAATTGTCAATGCTGTAAAATTACCCATGCATATAACTTGTAAATAAAAAGCTATAATAATAATAAAAAAAAATAGAATTGAGTAAATGGAAGCTAATGACTTTATGAGAAATCAAGATCCACTAAAGCAAAACCAAAAAAATAAAATAAATAGGAAAAAAAGGTGAAATATCTTATTGGAAAAACAACTGATCTGGAAAATAGATCCAGGAGAAATAATTTTAAAATTATTGATTTATCTGAAAGTCATGATTAAAAAAAGAGAGCCTAGGCATTATCTTTCAAGAAATTATCAAGAAAAACTGTCCTGAATTCTGGAACCAGAACATGAAATAAAAAATTGAAAAAAATCTGCTGATCACCTCTGGAAAGAGATCCCAAAATGAAAAGTCCCAGAAATATTATAACCAAATTCCATAACTCCCAGATCAAGGAGAAAATATTTCAAGTATGAAGAATTAAAATTGTAGGTTACCCAAAGTGAATAGGGACATTAGAAAATGCAATATATTCCCAGTAGGCTACTAAATGATGAAAAAATGGGGCATAAATAGTGAATAGAACACTTGGGTCTGGAGTCAGAACACCTGAGTTCAAATCTAGCCTCAGACACTTACTGATTATATGTCCATGACCTCAGTTTGTCTTAAAATAGCACGTTACTTCTCTTGTCCTTGAGTTATTAGAGGATCCTAAAATGCTTTCTGAATCCCCACATAAAAAGACACTTATCAGGGGAAAGGACTTATTTGTACAAAAATATGTATGGCAGTTCTTTTTATGGTGGCAAGCAACTGGAAATTGATGGGGTGTCCATACATTGAGGGATGGCTAAATAAGTGAGGCATATTATTATAATGAAATATTATTGTGCTGTAGAAAATGATAAGCAGGCTGATTTCAGAAAAAAATCTGTAAAGATTTACATGAACTGATGCAAAGTGAAATGAGCAGGAGAACATTGTACATAGTACAATAATCCACTATGATTGACTTATCTCTTCTTGGCAACACAATGATCTCGGACAATTCCAAAAGACTCTTTATGCTGTCAATGACTAGAGAAAGAACTGATGGATTCTGAATGCATATTAAAGCATAGAATTTTCACTTTGTTTTTTCATGGTTCTTTCCTTTTGTTCCATTTCTGTAATGGGCTGAGGCTTGAGTTGATGCACTGAGGTCCCAAGCAAGTGAGGCTAAATAGTAATTAGACCATACTCTACGAATATATATGCTTGGAGAAAGAATGGCCCCCGCCCATTCTTTGTGCAAATCCTGATGTGTTACATAGGAAATGACGATTTTGGTGGATGGAGGCAGAGGGGCAGAGAGGGAAGCGGAAAGAGAGACTGCTGGCTGGCTTCTTGACACAGCTGTTCACATTGATATCGCAATCCCCCCACTTCACCTCCAATTCCCCTTCACCTTTGATCCTTCTTCGCCTCTACTAAGAATAAAGATCGATGATTTTCCCCTAACCTGAATTCCTGACTCCGGTTGATTTTAAATATGAGGTCATTTCTTTTTATTCAAATGACTAATGTGATTATCCATATATAACCTATAACAAATTACTTACTTTTTTAGGGAGAAGTAAGGAGATGGAGGAAAGGAGAAAATTTAGGTTTAGATTTAGATTTCAAAATATTTTGAACAAATGTTAAAAATTGTCTTTACATGTAATTGGAAAAAACAAAACACTATTTTTTAAAAAAAGAAAAAACAAACCAAATGAAAATGAATTAAAATAAATATACTAGTTAAAAAATTAATGTTAAAAATCGTCTTTACATGTAACTAGGGGAGAGAATAAAAGAAAAGAAAAAAGAAATTAGTAATTATAGCCAATAAGATTTTAGTGTTTTGTACACCTTAATTATTTGAATATCAGTCATGTATGTATGTCAAACACCATGTTACTAGGAAAATTCTGTAAGAATTCCAGGATGTCTCCTACCTGTACCTCCTGCAATTAGTTTGCATAGTAGATAGAGTGCTATGTTTAGAGTTAGGAATACTCCAGCCTCAGACACTTACTAACTATGAGACTCTGGAAAAGTCAATTAGCCTTTGTCTACTTCAACTTCCTCAACTGTAAAATGAGAGTAATAACAGCACTTACATTATAGAGTTGATGTGAAAATCAAATGAGAAAATATTTGTAAAATACTTAGCAAGAATAGGCACTTAATAAATCCTTGATTCCTTCTTTTTTCCTTTACTTCCTCAATGGGATCTACCCTTATGCTTATATACAAACATACTAAACAACCTTCTGTTTAATGTTTTTAATTATGATAGAGATGATATAAGTTGAAAATTTAAGGGAAATGAAATCAAGTGGAACAAAAGCAAGATGGGAAATTGAGGACCTTTCATGAATATTTTTATGATCTCATGTTTATTTACCATCTCTTTTCTTGCAGGAGTATAAACAGAAAACGTAGTCACTGACCTGTCAGAGACTTCTTACCAACTTCCAAGAAGAATCACTGATCCATATAAAAAAGACTTAATGGCCTTTAGAGGAACTTCAAAATTACTAGAGCTAAGTACAGCCTTATCACCAACTCTCATCTCTTCTATATCCTCTCTCAGCCAATAGGGGCTTGGTCTCCACTCTTCTCCTCCCCCCAATAACTACAACTTTAGCCAGCCCAGTTAGAAATGATTCACATGTTCTGATGAAAGATTCAGATTCCTCTGAGAAACAGTAATCTGAGTGAATGACCTTCTTTATCCTTGGACCAATCTCTTTCAATATAATTGGTCTCTTCAGGCAAATGTCTTTTTGTTTAGAGTTAGTATATTTGAAGGGTGATCTATTCCCCATGACCTCTGTTCTCTACAAACATACTGTGATGAAATACTCAGTTCCCTGAGGAGGAGTATGGGATATGGGAGGGGAGGAGAGAGATACTATGTTCCCATGGCCCTAGTCACGGGAAGGAGTCCCAAGCCATAGAATAGACTGTAGAAAACATAGAAATCTAATATCTTCTTTTCTTACTTCTATATAATAATGTGGGACCTCTTAAAGCATACTTGATGGTCCCATGATCCCATTTTCTTTTCTTTTTTTTTTTTTAATTTTTTATTTAATAATTACATTATATTGACACTCGTTTCTGTTCCGATTTTTTTCCCCCTCCCTCCCTCCACCCCCTCCCCTAGATGGCAAGCAGTCCTTTATATGTTGGATATGTTGCAGTATATCCTAGATACAATATATGTTTGCAGAACCGAACAGTTCTCTTGTTGCATAGGGAGAATTGGATTCAGAAGGTATAAATAATCCGGGAAGAAAAACAAAAATGCAGATAGTTTACATTCGTTTCCCAGTGTTCTTTCTTTGGGTGTAGCTGCTTTTGTCCGTCATTTATCAATTGAAACTCAGGTCTCTTTGTCAAAGAAATCCACTTCCATCAAAATATGTCCTCATACAATATCGTTGTCGAAGTGTATAATGATCTCCTGGTTCTGCTCATTTCACTTAGCATCAGTCCATGTAGGTCTCTCCAAGCCTCTCTGTATTCATCCTGCTGGTCATTTCTTACAGAACAATAATATTCCATAACATTCATATACCACAATTTACCCAGCCATTCTCCAATTGATGGGCATCCATTCATTTTCCAGTTTCTAGCCACTACAAACAGGGCTGCTACAAACATTTTGGCACATACAGGTCCCTTTCCCTTCTTTAGTATTTCTTTGGGATATAAGCCCAATAGAAACACTGCTGGATCAAAGGGTATGCACAATTTGATAATTTTTTGGGCATAATTCCAGATTGCTCTCCAGAATGGTTGGATTCGTTCACAACTCCACCAACAATGCATTAGTGTCCCAGTTTTCCCGCATCCCCTCCAACATTCATCATTATTTTTTCCTGTCATCTTAGCCAATCTGACAGGTGTGTAGTGGTATCTCAGAGTTGTCTTAATTTGCATTTCTCTGATCAATAATGATTTGGAACACTCTTTCATATGAGTGGTAATAGTTTCAATCTCATCCTCTGAAAATTGTCTGTTCATCATGATCCCATTTTCAATCACATCCACTTAAATTTTTGTCTATGTGTGGGCTTTCCCCGATGGAATGTAAGTGCTTCAAGACAGGAGCTGTTTGTATTTAGAGAGGTACTTAATAAATGTTCATTGATGGACTAATTGATATATGAGCCAGCTAGCAATAAGCAACTGAAAATCTTCAAAATTAATGAAATACAGTCCTTGACAGAAAGTTGCTTGGCCCTCCAGCTTTCCTCTTCCACAAATTAAAATGGGCCCTTTTGGATATCAACATAGCCAACATAGGTGGGCCTTCTACAGACAAAAAATAAAATCTCCAAGTTTATTACAGAAGCCAAACTGGGCAAATAGTTCATAGAATTCTAGGTAATTGGTAAGATCCTGTGGAGATAAAGCCCCATAGTAAACAATTATTTTTGACTTCTTCAATCGTTGCTGCTTCATAACCAGATTGTATCAATAAGTTATACTTGACTTGGTTTAATAGTCAATAAAAATACAATGTTCTTCTGTGTTGATCTCAACTTATTCTTATTATAGCCATTATTAAGCTATGACTCAGATTTCTAGGTCTCTCTATCATATAGACCCAGCAGTTTGTTTGTTATTGGAGGCAGGCTTTGGGACAGGCAGGGAGTTTTTCTTAGAAGATAGATGCAAAATTGACCTTTCCTTCCTTTATCCTTCATGTTTCAGATTGTAATGTATTCTCTCTTTAGTACTTTTCAAAGCAAATGATTTAATCCTCTTTTTTGTGTATTGGGAATGGGGAAAAAACCCTTTTAATACTAGTATAACTCAGGATCCCATTTAACTTTGAACACCTAGTTTCCTCTAATTCAGACTGGTAAGAATCCTAAGTGAGCAATTCCCGTTTGCACATTCTATTTTAAGATCAGCATGACAAATCAAATACAAAGTATTTAATTAAGAGAGAAAATAAAAAAGTAACATAGAAGAAAAAATGGGGAGTGAATAATTTTCATAATTTCACCCCCATATACAAATAGTTAACAACTCTCAAGGAAATTTCTACAAGTAAGAAAATTTATCCTTTTCGAAGACAGCAAATAGACTAAGGAAATTTCCTTCCAACTTGGTCTCAATAGCCAGCACAGAGAGCTCCAGATGCCTCAGATGCAATCACTCACTTTGCTTCTGCCAGGATTATTAAGATCCTTCCAAGATTCAGAGATGCTGCTTCAGATTCACCCAATTAGCCCTTCCTCTTTCTCACTTCAGCCAAAGTTCACACAAAAAAATTCTCTTTCTCCCTACTCCTTTGGTTTATTCTCTTTTTCTTCCCCAATAGTATTTTATTTCCCCAAATACATGTAAAGATAGCTTTCAACATTCATTTTTGTGTTCTAAATTTCTCTCTCTCTCCCTTCCTAAGACAGCAAGCGATCTGATATAGGTTAAATATGTGCAGTCCTTTTAAACATATTTCCATATTTGTCATAATGTGCAAGAAAAACCAGACCTTCCTTTAATTTATCCTCAATTGCTGATAAACAGCCTCTCTGGGTAATTACTTCCTTCATAATGTGCCAGACACTTCCATGAATTCTCCCTCTCTCTGGCTTGCTTCTTCAACCCAACCATTACTTTGATCACCCATATTTTCCCAGTGTTTAAGTTAGCAAACTATAACCCATAAAGCAAACAGGCCCTTGGCTTGTTTTTGTATGGCCTGGGACCTAATCATGGAATTTACATTTTTCTTTTTTTTTTCTTTTTCAATGGAAAAATCATTTTTATTTAGAGCACAAAACTATCCATGAGTTCATGGGATTTGCTTTAATGACTTTTCCTAAAAACTTTCATGACAAAAGCCATAATGCTAGTAAAGCTTTCCAAATAAGTATTGTGATAGGAAATAGCAATTTATGATTTGGCAGTGTCTGTGATATAATGCGCTATTTTGGAGTAAAATTCCTTTACTTACAATTCTATGGTGAAAATCTTGAACATTTAATTTTTGATCCAAATTCTATTTGTTTGTTTGTTTGTTTTAAAATATAAAGTTTTTTTTCAAAACATATGCATAGATAGTTTTCAACAGAATTTATATTTTTAAATATAATAAAACTTTATTTACAAACATGAAGAGCATTCTTAGCTCCCAGCTATGCAAAAACAAGCAGCATTCTCAGATGTGGACTATATGGCTACATGTTTAATTACATCACTGATTGTTAGGAGCATCTTGAGTCACAGACTGAATAGTCTGGCACTGTCACAATGACCTGTAGTCATTACTGCCTTCTGGTTATTTTCCGACCAACTGTCCAGCATTTCTAATCCATAACTGATCCAGTCTACATGCTATTGTCTTTACTTCTTAATGAAAAGATCACACTTCCTTGGGATTTGTATTAGAAGCAAGAGAGAGAAAGACTCCTATCTGGCTATGTGAAGGGTCTCCTTAAGAGCAGGGCAAATTTGGCAGGCTTTCCCAACCCTCAAAATGGTACCAATATGCAATTTTCTCATCATTCAAATCATGAACTAGACCCTTTCCATATGGACCATCACCTGGCATCAATCTGTCTAAAACTGATGGACAAAGCTTTCTGGGAGCCTCATCCCCTAACTCTCATCACTTCAGACCTTCTGGTTACTAGAAAGTCCAACCAACCTTCCTATGTACAACAAAGGAGTATGAAGTGTTATATTTGCAGTCCTTTGACCATTTCAGTGTTATAACTGAGAATCACAGAATTGGAAGGAACCTTCAAGCCCATCTCATCCAACTTGTATCTAAATAAGAATTTATTTTTTTCATGTAAGAAACAAAATATCTTACCAAGAACTCCACTTACTCATAATGATTTCAGGAAAAATTTATTTTACATTCTTGCAAGAATTAGTGTACCCCAGTTCCACAGAAATGGGACCTAGAGAGGCCAGGTCACACCTTTTTATGGGGTTTAATTAGCCTTACCTCTTCCTTTAAGATCCTGATTGGTCAGGATCCTTTCCAGCTGGACCATTCTTCCTTATAAGATATGTAATATACCCAATTTTAAGCAAAGTGTGACAAAAGCAATTCTTCCTTTGATTCTTTGAGCTCCTGCTGTTGGTCATGTCTCCATTATCCCAATCCTTGCTTGTCTAAGAAGGAAACTCCTCTTCCTGTACCTGTCCTCAAGGAGCTCCACTGTCCCCTCACGTGTTTTTTAACCCTTCAATTTTTTTTATTATAGCTTTTTATTGACAGAACTTATGCATGGATAATTTTTCAATATTGTCCCTTGCAATCACTTCTGTTCCAACTTTTCCCTTCCCTCCCTCCACCTCCTCCCCTAGATGGCAGGCAGTCTCATACATATTAAACATGTTAAAGTATATCTTAAATACAATATATGCGTACATATTTGTATTGTTCTCTTGTTGCACAAGAAAGATCGGATTTAGAAAGGTAAAAATAACCTGGGAAGAAAAACAAAAATGCAAACAATCCACATTCATTTCCCAGTGTTCTTTCTCTGGTGTAGCTGGTTCTGTTCATCACTGATCAAGTGGAACTGAATTGGAACTTCTCATTGTTGAAGATATCCACTTCCATCAGAATTGATCCTCATATAGTATTGTTGTTGAAGTATATAATGATCTCCTGTTTAGCCCTTCATATTTGACTTATACCTTTTATATCCCACATCAAAAAAGTCTATTAACTTATGCACAAATCTCCTTACATAGGATGGATAATTATTCCTTGAATTCTCTGCTAATTCTTCTGACACGGCTAACGTAAGAGTGAAACTACATCCAATCATAACACATGTCCCTCCTTTTTCTTTCAACAACCTATCCAGAATCATTCTATTTTCCCATGACATTTTGCTAGTGACATCTAACTGCTCTGCTATCCCTTAACTGCCTGTCTGGTATAATTTATCTAATAATAGTTACTCATCAGAATATGAAGCTTCTTATTGCCCTTTTAATCTCAACAATTGCTTTCATAATCAACCTTTCTTGTTCCTTGTTTTTAAACCACCTTTCTTTTTTCTTAACTTTCTACAAAATTTTATAAACTTCACCCTTTAAGTATTTTACTTTATTAAAGGGAGAAAACAAGACAAACTTTAAGATTCAGAATACAAGTAATATCTGAATAACTTTGGGCCAGATTTCACAAAATTTATACTAAATGTCCAGCAGGGCTGACAAAATTTTATTTCTTTTTATTAAAGCTTTTTCAGAACCTATGCATGGATAATAGTTCAACATCAACTCTTATAAAACCTTGTGTTCCAAATTTTCCTCCTTCTCCCCACTCTCTCCCAAGATGGCAAGTAATTTGAATATATGTTAAACATGTTTAAAGTATATGTTAAATCTAATATATGTATACATATTTATACAATTATCTTGCTACACAAAAAAATCAGGTTAAAAAGAAAAAAATAAGAAAACAAAATGCAAGCAAACAATAACAAAAAGAGTGAAAATGTTGTATTGTGATCATACTCAGTTCCCACATTCCCCTCTCTCTGAGTGCATATGGCTCTCTTCATCACAAGACCATTGGAACTGGCCTGAATCATCTCATTGTTGAAGAGAGCCACATCCATCAGAATTGATCCTCATATAATATTGTTATTGCTGTGTAGAGTGATCTCCTGGTTCTGCTCATTTCACTTAGTTCATGTGAGTCTCTCCAGGCCTTTCTGAAATCATCCTGCTGATCTTTTCCTATAGAACAATAATATTCCATAACATTCCAAGCCATTCTCCAATTGATGGGCATCCACTCAGTTTCCAGTTTCTAGCCACTATGAAAAGGGCTGCTACAAACATTCTTGCATTTCTTTAAGATCTCTTTGGGATATAAGCCCAGAAGTAACACTGCTGGATCAAAGGATATGCACAGTTTGATAACTTTTTGAGCATAATCCCAAATTGCTCTCCAGAATGGTTGGATCAGTTCATAAGTTCACCAACAATGTACTAGTGTCCCATTTTTCCCACATTCCCTTCAATATTCATCATTATCTTATTCTGTCATCTTAGCCAGTCTGATAGGTGTGTAGTGGTACCTTGTCTTAATTTGCATTTCTCTGATCAATAGCAATTTACAGCATCTTTTCATATGACTAGAAATGGTTTCAATTTCATCTGAAAATTGTCTGTTCATATCCTTTGACCATTTATCAATTGGAGAATGGTTTAAATTCTTAAAAATTTGAGTCAATTCTCTCTATATTTTAGAAATGAGGCCTTTATCAGAACCCTTGAATGTGAAAATTTTCCCCAGTTTATTGCTTCCTTTCTAATCTTGTCTGCATTGGTTTTATCTGTACAAAAGCATTTTATATTACTATTATAATAAAAACTATTTATTTTATGTTCAATAATGAACTCCAGTTCTCCTTTGGCCACAAATTCCTTCCTTCTCCACAGATCTGAGAGGTAAATTATCCTATATTCTCCTAATTTGCTTATAATATCACTCTTTATGTCCAAATTGGGAACTCATTTTGAGCTTATTTTGGATAGATGTTAGATGTGGATGAATGCCTAGTTTCTGTCATACTAATTTCCAATTTTTCCAGTAGTTTTTGTCAAATAGTGAGTTCTTATCCCCAAAACTGGGGTCTTTGGGTTGGCTGACAAAATTTTAAAGCACAACTTATACAAGTTTTACAAATTGCTCAATATTCAACTTAGAAAGCAACATAGTACCTTAAATATTTTTCAACTACTTAGGAGATACAAATATGTGATCTCTTTAAGTAAGTTATTCGAGAACTTTCTTTTAATACCTAATTTATTTTTGGCTTAAAATCAAATACAGATTTAAATTTTAGTATCAATTTTTCTTTTTTTATTATAGCTTTTTATTTACAAGATATATGCATGGGTAATTTTTCAGCATTGACATTTGCAAAACCTTTTGTTCTAATTTTTCCCCTCCTCCCCACCCCCTCCTCCAGATGGCAGGTTGACCAATACATGTTATATATGTTAAAGTATATGTTAAATACAATATATGTATACATGTCCATACAGTTATTTTGTTGTACAAAAAGAATCAGACTTTGAAATTGTGTACAATTAACCTGTGAAGGAAATAAAAAATGCAGGTGAACAAAAATAGAGGAATTGGGAATTCTATGTAATGATTCATACTCATTTCCCAGAGTTCATTTGCTGGGTGTAGCTGGTTCAGTTCATTACTGCTCTATTGGAACTGATTTGGTTCATTTCATTGTTGGAGAGGGTCACATCCATCAGAATTGACCATCATATAGTATTGTTGTTGAAGTTAGTATCAATTTTTCAATATTAATGCATACATATTTCTAAAATCTTATTCCTGAATGCATCAATTGAAAGTAATTCTATAGAGAGATGCTTGGAGAGACTTACATGAACTGATGCTAAGTGAAATGAGCAGGAGATCATTATATACTTCAACAATGATACTGTATGAGGATGTATTCTGAAGGAAGTGGATTTCTTCGACAAAGAGATCTAACTCAGTTTCAATTGATAAATGATGGACAGAAGCAGCTACACCCAACGAAAGAACATTGGGAAATGAATGTAAACTGTTTGCATTTTTGTTTTTCTTCCCGGGTTATTTTTGCCTTCTGGATCCAATTCTTCCTGTGCAACAAGAGAACTGTTTGGTTTTGCACACATATATTGTATCTGGGATATACTGTGGCATATTTAACATATATAGGACTGCTTGCCATCTGGGGAAGGGGGTGGAGGGAGGGAAGGGAAAAGTTGGAACAGAAGTGAGTGCAAGGGATAATGTTGTAAAAAATTACCCTGGCATGGGTTCTGTCAATACAAAGTTATAATTATAAAAAAAAAAACTATAATTATTCCCATAAAAAAAGAAAGTAATTTTAATCATATGCAATTTAAATTTAAACACACAAATTCAGGTCATATTTTGGGGAAAAATTCCACTGTCCCTCAAAAATTCTACTTTCCTAGATTCCCAAAATCTTGAAATGGCAATAAACTATTTGAGACCTGAGATGGAGACACAGGTCCCTGGGAGCAAAATGGCAATGGCTTCTACATATGCCCCACAAAAAACCTTTGTACTCTTCCCTAACCCTATATGAATGGCTTGATATTTTGTATTTTACTGCTCATTTAGGGAAGGGGGAAAGATTTTAAAGTGTAAAATGGATTTCCCTAGATTTCCCCAAGTCACATAGAGATAGATCACACCCTTTTATGTAGTTCAGAGTCTCATGAGAAGAATTTTAGGACTTGGGGATGGGGGAATCTCTCTAAAGAGAAACTGAGGCTGACTTCTGGGCATGGGGTGAAGGTTTTAAAGATCCTACCATTCTTTGGAGATATTGGATTGTTATATGGTTCCCACATGCAGCGACACTGACCATTCACCAATCCTCTCTAGAGAGATAAACTTGAAAGTTTAACTTTAAGAAAAATTTAGATTATTTTGAAACAAAATGCCTGACAGGCAAACAGAGACATAAAATAGAGAAACAAAACAAGCATTTTAAAATCTTTAATGGCCAGATCTTTTCCTTTGTAATTCAGCTGATTGAAACATAGAAGACAATACAACACACACACACACACACACATATGCACGCACACAAACTGCTTTTAAATTTCTTTCTTATCTGATACAGAGTTGTTCCTTCCCTATATCTTGAAGAAGAAACTTTTCTCTTTCAGAGCTCTACCTCTTTACTCTTTCTCCCCCTAAATTTCTTGTAAATATTTCTGTGCAGATCCTTTCTACACTCTAGCATGAAGATCTTCCATACTCCAGGGATCCCAGATCACTGATATTTACTTAACCCTAGATTTCTAACATCCTCTCTTATAGAACTATTCAAAAGAATATCCCCAGGAGTTTTCTTACTACCTCTTTGTTCCATTAAATTCCCCAATTTATTAATCTTCCTGGATTCATTGATGATCTTACCAACGTGGTCCTAGTCTGTGAATGGAGGATACCAGAGCCAATCTACAAGACCATTGAAATTAATGGGACACATCTTCTCATGCTTTGACAAGGGATGCCCCCAACTCATGAAGTCTGTATCCCAGATAGACTCCCCATCTGTTAAAAAAAACAAAATAAACTATCTTACCAAGAATGCCACTGATCCACAGTGAATGCAGGAAATATTTTTTTTATATTCTTGCAAGAATGATTGTACCCCAATTACATAAAATGGGGACACACCTAGAGAGGCCAGATCAAGCCTTTTTATGGGGTTTAGTTAGCCCTATCTCTTCCTTCAGGATTCTGACTGGTCAGGATCTTTCAAAGTGACCATCATTTCTTATAAGATATGTAATATACTTAATTTTAAGCAAAATATGACCAGAGCAGTTCTTCCTTTAATTCTTTGAGGTAGGGAAGGGACCCCAAAAGGTTGGAGTCACAGACTCATGTTGTGAGGAGTCTCAAAAGAATTTGCAAGCTTGAATCCATTTTCAAGTAAAGGGGCAAAGTTTATTGTAATTGTAGTGCCAATTGAAGCAGTCTAAATTCCAAGATAATTTAGCCAAAAAAATAGAAGCAAGGAAACAAATTGATCCAGTTCATTGTGTTATTGATATGCTAATTTTATGGGCCTAGGAGTAGAACCAAAGAGTGATCTCAATAATTTGATTATCACTAACCGACAGACAGTAATGTTTGTAGGATTATTCTAAAGTCAGAAGACTTAAAATCATTGACAACCGATTGTTAGGACAATAGTCTCAGGAAAACTAATATATTTTCCCTAACAAGAGAAGAAATATTATTATATTCCTTGGCCAGAGGACTTTTATAATCATTGACAGAACAATAGTATTCTTAATCAGAGGAACTCAGGATCATGAATTCCAAAGCCAGAAGATTTAGAATCACTGACAAATTGTTAGAACAGAAGCCCCTTAAGGTCAGGGGACCTTAAAATTATTGCTGTCTGTCCTAGAAGCTTTATTATATCACTACTGTTGACCTTGTCTCCATTCTCCCAATCCGTCCTTGTCTAAGAAGGAAACTCTCCTTTCTTATCACATAGTCAGTCCTGTCCCCCAAAAGCTTATATTCTTATATTCTTTTAGGGGAGGATAACCCAAGGAGGGGAAGAACAAAGTCCAGAGGGCTCCTGTTCAAATTTAAAACTTCCATCTTTGATTATTCCTTAATGTCTTTGTGGGTTTCAATTTTCTAATTTAAGTTTCATTTCTCCAATTTAATTTTCATAACAGTGGAAATCAAATAAGTTCCCATCCATTTCTTACACTTCTTATCTGATGTAAGGGATGGGATAGTGATAATCAGGGAAGTCCCCTGATTTACTCTGCTGTGACACTTCCCTTGGAATAAAGTGCATTTCCTGGTCCCTTTCAATGACACTATAATTGGGCCACTTCTTATTTCTTTGAAGGGTGCTTTGAAACAGAAACCCCTAGCTTTTTCATTCATTTCTACAATGAAGGGTTGGAATAGAAAAAGGGATTAGATGTGATAAAAGAGATTGACTACCGGACATGAAGAGTAGTAGACTTTAAGAGAAAAGACAATTTTTGCTATCACCTTCTCTTCCTGTTGATCTCATTGTTAGGACTTTTCCTACTCCCCTTCAGACTCTTGATCCCTGGCCAACAAGATATCATAGAGTATTCCTTTAATTCCTGACTGGTTTCCATGGAAACTAATCTGAAACTTCTTATGAAGTTTGATCCTCTCTGAAGTCTTCTGAGTTTGTCATAATTAGGTGGTAGACCTCTTTCAACTGTTCTTTCAGCAAGAGCATAGTATGAGTATAGCTCCTGAAGTACCACCCTCTCACAGGTGGTATACCCAAAATAGCTGCCACAGGTTCAAGGTATTCTGTGCAACCATATGCATTCATAATAATAACTCTAATATGGAAATATGTTCTGCATGACTGCACATGTATAACCTTTATCAAATTGCCTGCCTTCTCAGTGATAGGGGAGGAAAGAGATTGAAGGAGAAATTTGGAACTCAAAGCTGTAAAAAAAAAGTTGAAAGTTGTTTTTACATGTAACTGAAAATAAAATATTTCAAAAAAATTCAAAAATAAACTATTAAACTAAAAAAAACCTCACAAACACCCATCATTTAAATTTTTTTCTCTAGTCATCCAGACAACACAATTAGTTCAAAATAAGGCATTTCATGAAATAACACAGTCGGAAAATTCACCAGCCTCAGCAGATATGGAGTAGGGTCTGTGGTTTTATTCTTGGTGGCATGATATGCATGCAATACCATGTGCTAAACCCACTGAGCTTTCTTTTCAGACCTCAGCTTTCCTGGCATATTCCAAAGCGTGTAATTAAAATGCTTCAATAATGTATAATGGGATTTTTTGAAAATGGCAAAGTATAGTCCTAGACTGCTGTTATTTCTTTTTCTTTTTTTTAAACTTCTTGTTATTTCTTATCATTTTCTTTTTTAAAATCATCAATGAATGAAAAAATATTTACTAAGCATTTACTATGTGCAAAGCACTCTGTTAAATGCTGGGGTTACAAAGAGAAAAGCAAGTCAGTTCTTGCTCTCAAGGAACTTACATTGTAAAAGAGAGAGACAATATATATTGCAAGGCTTCAGCTACAAATCAGAAGGAAAGCCCCAGTGGTTCTTAGGGTACAGTAGCAAAGTAGATAATAATGTATCTTTTTTTAATGCAAGTGTTATTGATAAAAAAAAAGTCTATCTAGCAGAGTGGAGCAGAACTAGAAGAGCATTAGTGATATTGTAAAGACAAACAAGCTTAAAAGACTTAAGATCTCTTAGCAATGCAATTATCAAAACAATTCCAGAGGACAGATGATGAAGCATGTTACTTATCTCTTCATAGAAAAGTGATAAACTCAGGGTGTAGAATGAGAGATATGTTTTGAACATAGCCAATGTGGGAATTTGTTTTGTTTGAATATGTGTATTTGGTTTGGTTTGTCAGGGAAAGAAATGAGAAAGAAAGAAAATAGATTTTTGTTAATTTTTAAAAATAAAATAAAATTTAATAATTTGCCCCCCAAATCAATCAAACAATAAATATTTGTTAAATACCTACTATGTGCCAGGCCTTGTGCTAAGCATTCAGGATACAAGGAGAGGCAAAAAAAATTCCCTGCCCTCAAGGAGCTTACACTCTAATGGGGAGACATGGACAAATAAATATATACAAAAATCTTAGTTTAAAAAAACCAAGGTCTCCCACTGCATCCAGGGTCATCTCCTATCATCTTGATCTATATTTGGCCACTGGACCCAGACGACTCTGGGGGAAAAAGAGAGGCAGGTGACCTTGCTCAGCCTCCCTCACTTAAATCCAATTCACTTCCATTCATCCATTCATAGCATCACTTCCCTGATGTCATGGTCCTCTATGAGAACGAAGGAAAAACAACAACCTCTAATGAGTAAAAGTTGTCCCACAAATTGGAATTGGACATTTGGAAGACTCCTTCCTCTCACCTTTCCTTTCTTCTTTCCTTTCCCCCTTCCCTCTTTCCCTTCCTCTGTCCACATGGATGTCATACCCTTACTTAAAGTTACTCCTATAAGCATTTGTGTTTTCTTTTCTTTTGGACCTCTTGGGGTTTACCAATTAGATTTTTTTCTTAAGGACAATGCCTTAAACCAGAAACAATCTGATTTTCATTGGCTTAAAGTTACTTCTATAAGCATTTGTTTTCTTTTCTTTTGGACCTCTTGGGGTTTACCAATTAGATTTTTTTCTTAAGGAAAATGCCTTAAACCAAAAACAATCTGATTCTCATTGGCTCCTTTTAAAAAAAATGTTTTAATTTTCTCCAATTATTTATGAAGACAATTTTAAACATTAACTTAAAAATTATTTATTTATTTTAAAAGCTTTTTACTTTCAAAATATATGCACAGATAATTTTTCAACATTGATTTTCATAGCCTTATGTTTCAAATTTTCCCCTCCTTCCCTCTACACCGTCTCCTAGATGGCAAGCAATCCAATGTATAACATTCATTTCTTTAAAATATTTATATAGATTATACATGTACAATCATGCAAGACATATTTCCATATTGGTCATGTAGAGAAAGAAAACACAGACCTAAAGAAAAAAAAGGGGGGAGGAGGTGAAAAAAATATGTTTTGATCTGTATTCAGACTCCATCAGTTCTTTCTCTGAAAGTGGATAGCATCTTTTTTTCTTAAATAGAGTTTTATTTTCTCCAATTATATGTAAAGACAGTTTTCAACATTGTTTTTTTCCCATGAGGCAATTGGAGTTAAGTGACTTGCCCAGGCCACACAGCTAGGAAGGTTTTGTCTTTTTTTTAATTATGGCTTTTTATTTACAAGATATATGCATGGGTAATTTTTTAGCATTGACCTTTGCAAAACCTTCTGTTCCAACTTTTCCCCTCCTTCCCCCACCTTTCCCCCAGATGGCAGGTAGACCAATACATGTTAAATATATTAAAGTATATGTTAAATACAATATATGTCTACATGTGTACAATTATTTTACAGCTAGGAAATGTTAAGTGTCTGAGATCAGATTTGAACTCAAGTCTTCCTGACTTCATGGCTGGTGCTCTGGCCATTGTGTCACTTAGCTACCTCTCAACATTCATTTTTAATGAAATTTAGAGTTTCAAATTTCCCTCTTCATCTTTCTCATCTTCTTTCCCTAAATAGCAAGCAATCTAATATAGGTTTTACATTTGTAATCATGTAAATATATTTCCGTATGTTGTAAAAAAAAAAAAAGGAAAGGAACAAAAGGGGAAAATCACCCCAAAAAAGTGAAAATATTATGTTTAAAAATGCATTTAGACTCCATAGTTCTTTCTCTGGGTGTGAATAACATTTTCCATCATGAGTCTTGGAATTGCCTTGGATTATTGTATTGCTGAAAAGAGCTAAATCATTTCACAATATTGTTATTAATATGTACAGTGTTCTCCTGGTTCTGTTCATTTCACTTTGCATCAGTTCATGTAAGTTTTTTCAGGTTTTTCTGAAATCATCCTGCTCATCATTTTTTATAATACAAAAGTATTCCATAGCAATTATATGCCCCAACTTGTTTAGTCATCCCCCAATTGATGAGTATCCCTTCAATTTCCAATTTTTTGCCATCACAAAAAAAAAGTTGCTATAAATCAGTGATCATAGTTCTTACAGCTTTCAAAATTGTTTTCCTTTACCGTGTTATAATCATCATATAAAACTCTTCTCTTGGTTGTTCTCTATTACTTCATTCTCCATCACTGCATACAAATTTCCTAGGTTTCTCTGAATCTATCATTTCTTCTAATAGATTTACCACAGAGCCCTAGAGACCTAGAGACCTAGAGAAGCTTATGTAAATCTTAAGCCTTTCAAAGTTGTTTTCCTTTACGTTATTGTAGTTATTGTATATATTTTCTTGTGTTCTTGTTTCTACTAATTTTATTTTGTATCATCATACATTTTTTCTGACCTCATATCTCCTGTCATTTCTTATACAACATTTGTATATCATCATTTGATTGGGTATTCCTCATTTGATAGGTACCCACTTTGTTTTCAATTCTTTGCCAATATAGCAAATATAAAGGTACTGACCTTCCCAATTTTTTTCACTCTTTCTCTTACTAGGTTTGGGCTGGTTCCCTCACTCCAGTAGGACAGGGTTGATTCCACAGAGGAGCAGCCACAGGATTATATCTCACTCTCAGAGACTAGGAGTAAGCCTGACGTATGGGAAAAACCCATCCAAATGCACAACTCTAATGAATTCTCAACTTTATGCCTTCCATTTACATGTATTAATTACAATGGCAATATTAACCCTTAAACACAAACCATTTATTAATAAGAAGGCAAAATCAAGGATAATCATAATATAGCATTTCACCCATAAACTAATGTTATACTCTTCCACCAATTAATATAATCCCCATAGTGGGGAAAGTAGGAATAAATACAAAGAAACCTTGAACCTTGAGGCACATGCATTGGGAAGTCTATGTGTCCAAAGAAGTTTATGCCTCTGCACTGGAGATATTAATGTCTAAAGTTTCTTTTTTATTTGACACTTAAAATTTTTTTAAATTAACAATAATTGTTTTCTCCTCACCTCACTTACTCCCCAATGGAAAAAAATGAAAAAACAAAGCTTTGAGGAAATATGCCTCCTCAAACAAATTCTCACATTAATTATATTAAAAATGTATAACATATCTTGCATCTTGAATCTGATGGGGTTCTAATGGCAGTCAGAGAGTTGTGGGAATTCCTTTTTGGTCGGCGCAGATCCTTGGTGAAAGAATTCATGAACTAGAAGAATTTTACGTGGCAAAAAGGAAAATTTATTGTTATATGAGAAGCCAACTTTGCTAAAAAGACTGACTTATTCAGTGACAAAGTCCTGGCAGATAAATAACAAAGGGTTCTTCCCTACTCCAGACTTCTACAAGGATCAGAAATTTAGATATATTCTTTAATAAGAAAATCTGAGGCTTGGATTTCATGTTGAAAAGAAAGCCAATGTCCCCAGGCCCGGATCTCCAATTGAATGGAAATAACTTCTAAAGCTTCCTGAATGAGGATGCAGCTATCAACTGGAGGTGGGGAAGGCATGATGCCACTTAACTTGTCTGGGGAGATATGCTTCCCAAGAGAGTCTGAGACTAAAATCTGCCTTCTTTACAGATCAAAGGATAGACACTTTCAGAGTGTTAATTTTACATCGAAAGGGGACAGCTTTTTTTGGTTTGTTTTTTTACAGATTTACCTGCATCAAATCTACCCACCTCTCTGTTAAGGTATGAATAGCAAGCTTGGTCAGCAGACTTCTGGAATTCTGGTTGGTGACTGCATTGTCAGTCAATAAACATTTATCAAGTGCCCACTATTAAAGCACTGAGAATATTAAAAAAAAATACAAAATATAGTTCCTGCCCTCAGGGAGTTTATCATCTAATGAGAGAGACCACAAGTATAAGAAACAATTTTAAAATCTGTGATGTTTTATTGAAGAGTGAGAGAGATTGAAGGATGCAAGCTTCAATTCTCATGAGAAGAGGGCAGAATCCCCTGAGAGGGAGTACACTGTTACAAAAGCCAGAGGAATATTTTCTAAGTTAGTCCCCTGCCTGTCTCTTCCCATTTAGCCTTTAATTGCCTAGTATAACAGTTTCTGGGATGCACTAGACATTCCCTGGGGATGCTTTCTTCCTCACCCGGTTATATCTAGTTTTGCATTATTGCTCTTCCCTTTCCCTCCCCCCCTACCTCCCCACCCCACCTCCATGGAGAAGATACTATGCATGAGTCTCATTAAGAAAGCACAATAAAGAAAAGCCTTCTCCTGATCATTGACCCCAGCGGGTTTAAACCACTTTCTTTTTTTTAATTAAAAAAAAATTTTATTAAAGCTTCCTGTTTTCAAAACATATGCATGGATAATTTTTGAACATTAATCCTCGCAAAATCTTGTGTTTCAGTTTTCACCCCTTCTCCCACCCTCTCCCCTAGATGGCAAGTAGTCCAATATATTTAAGCCATTTTCTAACTTAGCCCCTCTTACCAAAAATTTGGAGCCAAGTGAATCTCTTCTTCTGAAAGTTCATTGGTCAGAGATACTTATTATCTTATATCACTTTGAAAGTTACAACATTCTGTAGAAATTTAGCTTTTTCAGTATTTCTCATTATCTGTTCAGGGTTTCTGAGGAATTGACTTTTAACTCTTCTGTAGAAATTTAATCTTAGTTTGTCCCTCACACAAATAAACAAACATGTACCAAAATAGCTAACTATATATACAGGGAAGAAAATAATCAAAAGACGGAAGGCACTAGAATTTAGAGGACTTTCTTTAGAAGATGAGATTTTAATTGGGAAATTTAAAAAATTTGAAAAAAATCAAAGTAGCCAGTAGATAAAGATGAGAAAGAAGAGCATTCTAGGCTTTGGGGACAGCCAGAGAGAATGTATGAAACTTGGAAATCAAGTCTCTTGTTCATGGAAGAGCCAGGAGAGCATTGTAATACAGTGAATAGAGTATTGAATCTGAAGTCAGGAGACCTGAATTTAAATCTGGCTTCAAACACTTAACACTTATTAGCTGTGTGACCCTGGCAAGTCACTTAACCCCAATTGCCTTAGCCAAAAAAATAAAATAACAGAAATCATTAGTAACTTTGGGAAGCAGTTTTGGTGGACTAATGAAGTAAGAAGCCAGATTATAAGGTTTTAAGAAGAGAGGGGAGGAAAAGTGGGAGCGACCATTGTAGACAGAGTTTTCAAGAAGTTTAGTCACAAAAAGTCAGATTATAGAAGGGTAGTTAGCAGGAATGGAAGATTCAAGTGAAGGTTTTTTGTAGCTGAGGAAGACAAAGGCATATTCGTAGGCACTAGAGAAATAGCCCATAGAGAAAGATCAGAAGATAAGTGACAGAATAGGGAAGACAGAGGGAGAAGGAGATCGATTGGAATAGAATCTGTAGTACAAGTGGAAGAGTGAGGAATTAGGTCACTTCTTTGTGTGAAAAGGGGAATGAAGGAAGAGATAGTGACAGAAGTTCATATAGGTGATAGAAATTGGGAAAGAGGGAAGAAGAGGGAGATCACAATTTTTTTCATAAAATATGAAGCAAGGTTTTCAGTTAAGAGATGAGGGAAAAAGAGAGCTATGAGATGTTTAAAGACAGATAAAAAGGTTTGGAATAATCTCTGTGGACAGTGAATTGATAAGAGAAGTATAGAAGGATGATCTAACAGCAGTAAGTGCTCAAATGAGATCATGTAACATAAATTTTTAGTGAACCCAATCAGAAAGATTGTATGATTTTCTTCACCTACATTTAGCAGCACATATTTAATAGTGAAGGAGATAATTATGAGAGTCATCAAAGACAGAGGTTTGCAGGAAATAATTGGCATTATAACAAGGGAGCCAGAACTCAAAAGAAGATGATGTTGAACTGGTACACTAAGGAGTTGCACTAATACCTTCAGAAGGCAAAGCTGATACAGCTAGTGTCTCCTCATAGGAAGATCATGTCTCTCTGGCTATACATCTGATCACAGAAAATACTGGCTCTATTCTCTAAGGACACAAAAGCTAGAACCTAGACCTGTGATTTCACTGGTATAGAAAACTCCCAAATGAGGGAGAATCTTCTACCAATGGAACACTCAAAGGTGAGCTTACATCTAGATAGGTCCAGTTGGGGGCAGCTAGGTGGTGCACTGGATAGAACACTGGCCCCAGGAGGACCAGATAGATCCAGTCCTGACTGAGAATTGTCCATGAGGAAAAACAAGCAGGATTATGATGAATTCCACTCATTTCAGATCTGGTTCTTGAATGAGAGAGAAGCAAAGAAAGCTGTCACCCCTGGACAAGATACAAAGATCTTGTGATTCTGCAAAGGTCCTAGGCTACCCTAAGATTAAGGCTAAAAATGACAGAGCTGGATTTGAGACTTCTATCATTTGATTGCAATATTCTCATATACCATATTATTCATAACTGACAGGGAGACTTTCCAAGGGGAGTCTTAGGTCCCTTCTGCAATTCCAGTTGAGAAAGAATATGGCTAATTTAGACCATTTGTGTTGTTGTAGAGTCATTCCGAGTCCAACTCTTTGGAGTTTTCTTGGCAAAGATTTTAGAATGATTTGCCATTTCCTTCTCTAGTTCTTTTTACAGATGAGGAAACTGAGGCATACAGGGTTAAGTGCATTGCTCAGGATCATAGCCAGTGAGTGCCTGAGGGCAGATTTGAACTCAGGAAAAATGTTTCCAGGTTCCCACACTCTATCCACTGTGCTGCCTAACTGCCCATATATAAAACAAGGCATCCTTTAAAAGCCCAGTATAGTGGAACTGGACCTAGTGATGGTACCTTGACCAAACTCTGATTCCATGCCCCCTGTTCTCCTTTAGAACTGAGGCAGAAAAGATCTTAGAGAGCTCTTTATAGATGAAGAAATAAAAAGTGCTTCCCCTCGTGGGGCTGGAATTTGAGCCAGAGGTCTTCTGTCCCTGCTCCCTACTGTGAAAAAAGGTTTCAGCAGCTAATATAATTGCGGGGGAAGCTACTTTTGAGAAATTGGTTCCTTAACCTCTGTCTTATGTACCTTATATGACCAGATATGTTCCCAGTTATGGGACAGCCCCCAATTCCCACAAAAACCTAATAGTTGAATTCTTTTCTCTTCAATTTTTTGTAGGTCACTTGTTCTGTTTTTCTGAAATGCTCTGAGTGCAAGCAGAATTCTAAAACCAAATAAGGATCTCTGTTCTGTCCAGCATGGAGGGTAAGAGAAAAGAGAAGATATGGTTTACTCTCAGGAGAGCTTGAGGGAAAGAACTGCTTGACTGACACATCACAATATATAGCATATATTGCATATAGCACATAGCAGGAACTTAATAAATGCTATTCCTGAATTTGTAGTTTGGTGTCTGCAAAATACTTGAATTCAGAATCAGAGAAAACCTGGGTTCATCATTTGACACCAGTTGTGCTGTTGGACAAATCTCTCAGAGCCTCTTTAGTTTCCTTAAAAGCTCATGAAGAGACCTTTCCTTGACCCCAATCTACCCATCACTGAATTCCTTTGCATTTATTTTGTATGTTCTTTGTATTTAAACATAGGCTTGTATACATTTTCCTCCTTGAGGTACAATGTAAATTCCTTGAGAGCAGGGGCTATTTTGGAGGTTTTTATATCTCTAGTGCCTGATAATAGAAAGTGTTGAATAAATGTTTGTTGATTGATTTGATTGACTTGAAAAATTAAGTGTTTTGAACTGATGCTAAGTGAAGTGAGCAGAACCAAGAAAACATTATACGAGATTAAACAAGATTACATGATCAACTATGATGAACTTGGCTGTTTTCATCAATGAAATGATTCAAGGCAATTCTTTGATTTTGAGATTTGAGATGGACATTGCTATCCTCACCCAAAGAGAGAACTATGGAGACCGAATGTGGGTCAAAGCATAGTATTTTCACCTTTTTGTTGTTGTTTGTTTGCTTGTTTTTTTCCCTTTCTCATGTTTTTTTTTTCCCATTTCGATTTGATTTTTGTGTGTGCAGCAAAATGAATATGGAAATATGTTTAGAAGAATTACGTCTTTTATTTATACCTGATTACTTTCTGGTATTTCAGAGGATTTCAGAGAAAGAGAAAAATTTGGAACACAATGTTTTGCAAAGGTGAATACTAGAGGCAGCTAGTTGGTATATCTGATAGAGCACCAGCCCTGAAATCAGGAGGACCTGATTTCAAATCTGGTCTCAGACACTTAACACTTCCTAGCTGTGTGACCCTGGGCAAGTCACTTAACCCCAATTGCCTCAGCCAAAAAAAAAAAAAAGTGAATGCTGAAAACTATCTTTGTATGTATTTGGAAAAATAAAATACTATTAAAACAAATTTTTAAAAAATTAAATGTTAAAAATTTAACTTTTAGTTCCATTTCTTTCCCATTGCATCACTTCATACAAATTTTTCTAGATCTCTCTGAAAGCATCTCATCATTTCTTGTGACAGGATAATATTCCATTACTTTCATATGCCTTAATAGATTCAGCCATTACCCAAGTGATAACTATCTTCTTAGATTGAGTTCTTTAAAATATTTAAATTTTAAATATTGTATATATGTATACATGTGTGTATATATATGTAGTAAACGTGTGTATATATATATGTGTGTGTGTGTGTGTGTGTGTGTATTATGGATCCTTTTCCTCTTTGCTGTCTTTAGGGAATAGGCCTAGTAGTTATATCTCTGGGTCAAAGAAAGACATAATTTAGTGACTTGAGGAAATTATTTTCCAGATTACACAAATTCACAGTTCAACCAATGATGCCTGTTTTTCCGTAGTCCCTCAGACATTTGTCATTTTTCTTTTTGCCAAATCTGCCAATTTATGCATATGAGATAGAACCTTAGAGTTAGTTTAATTTGCATTTCTCTAATTATTAATAATTTGGAACATTTTTCATATGGATCAGGGAAAACATTCTGTTCTTAAAAATTTGAAACAATTCATTATATGTCTTAGAAATGAAATCTTTATCTAAAAACTTGCTGCAATTATTTTTCCCAAGTATTTCCCTTTTATTTTTAGCTACATTGGTTTTATTTGCAAAAATGTTTTAATTATATATAATCAAAATAGTCTATTTTTGTCTTATGTGGTTATCTCTATCCCTTGTTTAGTCACGAATTCTTCCCCTATCTGTTCAAAGAAATTTCCAAGGAAATTTCTTCTTTTTTCCTCTAAAACATGCATGATATGAACTTTTATAACTCAATTGCTTAATATATTTGAAGCTTACCTAAGTATAGATATTGGCCTTGTCAAATCTAAAAACAAATGATCACAAAGTCACAGAGATTGTATGTTCACTGTTAATTCTGAAAATACCAAAGAGCTCACATTATCACAACTACAATTAACTCTAAGAAATAAAATAAAATAAAAATAATGCAAATAAAAATAAGCAAAAAGGGTTTGTTTGTTTTTTAATTCCATTGGAGGAGGGAAACTAGACACATATGACAGGAGGAGGAAATCCCCTTTATAGAGACTAAATCTTAATACACAGCAATGGTTGCAGAGTGAACTATAGCCCTGACAATGAAGGTTAACAACAACAATGAGACAAGTCTAATTCATAGCAGGGCTTCTTGACTGGAACATGGGTTTCTGCAGGTTCTTGTCCAAGCTCAGGGACCACCTAAGGCTAGTGTGAAACAATTGTACAATTTTGCTGTGGCAAAGTTCATTCAGAGGGTGAGCACAAAGAATTGTGTTGCCAAACTCAGGGCACAGCTTGCTTGCTGAGCCTTGGCTCGGAAAAACAGGGTGTCTCCTAATAATAAAAAGAGGGGAGTAAAAAGAAAGAGGCTGGCTTGGCGTGAGGATCCAGATGGCCTCAATCTAATTTCTGCCAAACGGCTTTTCAATTGTGCTCATTGCTTTTGCTCAATGATAAGTGTATCCCCAGTAGTTGAAATCTTTGGGATTATCAAATGCCAAATTATTAAGCCAATTTGTTCTGTACATTGTGAACCTCATTTGTTCTACTGATTGGCCTCTATAATTTTTAACCAGTCCCAAATCAGTTTAACAATTACCATTATGTAGTTTAAACAATGAGGTTCTTAGAACTCTATCCTAAGACACAGTAGAGCTCTCCAAAGAACCAAAACTCTAATTTTAAAGATCTAGGTCTCTTCGATAAAGGGAGCTTTAATTGATCAAAGATGGACAGAAGCCGCTACACCCAGAGAAAGAACACTGGGAAATGAATATAAACTGCTTGCATTTTTGTTTTTCTTCCCAGGTTATTTATACCTTCTGAATTTAATTCTCCCTGTGCAACAAGAAAACTGTTCGGTTCTGCACACGTATATTGTATCTAGGATATACTGTAACCCATTCAACATGTAAAGGACTGATTGCCATCTGGCGGAAGGGATGGAGCGAGGGAGGGGAAAAATCGGAACAGAAGTGAGTGCAAGGGATAATGCTGTAAAAAATTACCCTGGCATGCGTTCTATCAATAAAAAGTTATTTAAAAAAATAAAGATCTAGGAACTAGTAACTGATTGACTATGAAAGGTAAAGGTGAAAAAAGAATTGGAGAACATTTCCAAGATTATAGAAATGGAAGAGAGGGTGAATGGTGTGACCATAGATAAAATAGTGAAGTTTTAAGGAAGAGGTTTTAGCTGAAAGAAGGATAATGATATCAGTTTTGATAAATTGAGGCTGAGGTGGCAGTGGGATAATTAGGCTAAGATATTTTTTAAACAGTTAGAAATGTGGGCCTGAAGATCCAAAGAGAGGTCAAGAATGGAAAACCAGATTTGCTAGTGATTTATGTAATGATGATAATTGAAAGCAACAGATTGAATGCAATTGTCAATGGGGAAAGAAGAAATCAAAGTGAAAAAATACTATTATTTTACTATTATATTAATGACCTGTTATTAAGTTGGGATCCAAGTTCTTCTCAGTTTCTTCATTGAGATCTGGCTCTTGTTAAAGTCAGTCTCTGCAGGACAGGATTGATTAAAGAAATTACCTCCAGCACTCAAGGAACATACTTTTTACTCTGGCACACTTCACCCAACTAGAAAACTTAACTTCTGTTTAGAATATAAACAAAATTAAGCAAGTTCCTGGAGAAAAGGTCTTGGAGGAAGTAGAATGTGATCAAGGATGTCAGTGGGCACTGTGTTAATGAGGCTACCTCTTCTATGAATTAAAGGAAGGGAGTTGATAGTGAGCAGTTTTGAAGAATGGCAGAGGGAAGATGAAGGTGCTCATCCCTAATATTCTCATCATCTCAATAAATAAATTAGGAGTCTAGGTCATCGGCTGTAAATGTGGGGTGTTGAGGTTCATATAGGAGAAAAAGAGAGAGGAGAGGAGATTGAGGAGATGAAATTAGACAAGAGATATAAGGAGATGAAAGATAAGAGAAAAAAGGACAGAACAAGATTAAGGACAAGAGAGAGGACAGAAGAAGAGGAAACAAGAGGAAGGAGGAAAGGAAAGGAGGGGATGAAAAGAAATCAGAGGAAAGGGAAGGGAAGGAGAAGGAAGAGAAGTATGGGAGGAGAGATTTAGAACCAATCACTGTAAGCCTCGAGAATGAGATAAATTCAGTAAAAGCAGAGTAAAATGACTACAAATAAGCTGGGGATGGTTATGTTACAATCGTTGGAGTGAGTGAAGCTAGCTCAGTTTCCTTATCTTCTCCGACAATGGGAAAGAGCAGAAAAATTCTATGGGCACTGGGGGCAGCTACTCAGGGATGAGAATTCCCAGGTAGAGTTAATTAAAGACTAGCTGTCTTTCAATGCTCATTTCAAATCCTACCTCCATCAAATCTTTTGTGATTTCCCACACCCCTGTCTTTGTAAATCTCTCCCTCTCATAAACATCTATATTAGTAATAATAATACTACTGATATTTATGATAAAATCTGATATTTATTTAACAGTATATTAATATATTTACATACATTATTATTTTACATTTTATTTGAACTTTATAACAATCCTATGAAGGAATCACTATAGTTATTATCTCCATTTTGCAGATGGGAAAATTGAGTTTCAGGTAAAGTGATTTGTTTGAAGTCACATAACTAGTAAATGAAAGTATTCGAACTCTGTTTTTTCTGACTTCAAGTCTGAGACCCTATCCATTGTACATTTTATCCTGTGCACAAATCTCCCCATCTAAATTTTAAACTTCTCAAGGTCAGACAAGGTCTTATATTTTATAATTTTCTGCTGCACCTAGCATGAGATCTTATGATTAATATATGACCTGATGAACTAACCATGGCATGAAGTTATAGGGTGAGATTGTGGCTGGAGTAAAGTCCAAGTAATTTTGAAAGAGCACCAGACATTGTTTGCCCAAGGGGGTCAACAACTTCTCCAGAGGAAACATTTCAAGAGGAGCTGTCTCAATTTGTAAAGCTATACCAGACTTCTGAATTAGGCAACTTCTCTGCCATCCTAGTGCCAAACACGTACACACAGAAAATTTTTCTTTAAGACAAGAAGGCTGGAGGTAGAGAACTGCAGGATGCTGAAAATATATAGGATTTTCTAAGCCCTATCATTATTGGTTTAAGTCCTATTGTTCTAAGCCCTATTATTATTGTTGTATTGCGGATATTGCAGTTATATCTAGCATTTTATAAAGCTCTCTGAGGTTTGCTAAGTGATTTGTATCTGTTATTTCATTTGAGTCTTACAACAACCCTGTAAGGTAGATGTTTAAGTAACTTCTCTAGGATCACACATCTAGTATCTGACGCAAGATATAAACTCAGATTTTCATGACTCCAACTCCACAAACGATACTAAAGTTCTTCAGAGAAACCTTGAAAGTGTTCTTGTGCTGCTTCTTCTGATCTCCATGTGAGCATTTGCTTTGTACTCCATAAAATAGCCCTTTTTGGAAGCATACTGCATGGCTAGTCCATTGAAGATGTACTCTGCAATCAAGTTTCCATGTTTAGCAATTCAACTCCTTAGAAAATCCCAGTGTCTAGTACCTTATCATGAAG